>NC_069509.1:165209826-165397326 GCF_027579735.1 Bombina bombina
TATATTTTTATTTAAATAAGTTTTTAATTTGCTGATAGTTTCAAATTGGTATTGATATTGATTTAGCAACTGTGGATATATTGTAGATATACTCCTGGTACTCCCTCTATACAGCACGATTGTGTGCACTTCTTTTTTACTAGTATTACTTTTTGCTTTTTATTGTTTTTTATTGTATCTATTATATGGTAGTATTATTATTTGGTTTTGGTGATATATACACTTTTTTATAGGACTTATTTTTCCTTCCTATTTTTATTGAATCGTTAATGCCATTTTTTAATTATTTAGATATATATCGTCATTTTGTTATAATTAACCTCTTAAGGACATATGACGGAATTTTTCCGTCATAAAACAATTGAGCAAACTGAAAGCTGTGTCCTTAAAGGGTTAATAATGCACATACTTATATATAGCTTTAGTATCCATTTGTATACTCCTTGACTTATTATCTGGTGAGGCGCCTCTTACTGATATTTTCTGGGATATAGTGCCACCTATACTGATACTCTCTGGGATATAGTGCCACTCTTCCTTGATATATCTGATTGTTTATATTGTAGATATGTTTTATTTATGTTTTGACATTTACATTTTGCTGATGATGATATTATTTTATTCTTTGAAGCAAATCTATTGTCATTAAAAAGGGCCATTTCTGTTGTTGGCATGGGCTACGCCATCTTGTTTTCTGGTATGAGCACGAGCAGATTGTTGGCCCATATGTGTTAATGAACATTTATCAAGTGCCTCTGGCTGTTGAACTCGATGCGTCCATTTTGTGATAGATAATTTGCCAATGCTGATGTTCTCAATATATCCTATGGGGTAAATTTCCGAGACACTCTTTTTCAAATACGAAAATTATATTATAGTTTGCATTGTGATAGCTCCAATGTAAAAAAAAAAGGAATATTGGGAGCCAATAATAATAATGGTATAATCACGATCAGAAAGATTGGAGTCACCAATCAAAAGTGTTAAATATATGTTATTTCATTAACTGTGATTTTAGATCAATACATATAACATTTTCAATACAAATTACCTGTTTTTTTAAAGGGACATTGCACTGTAAAAACATTTCTCCTTAAAGTTGTTCCCAATTAAACATTTTCCCTGCAGGGGTGTATTAAATTGTTGACAAATAGCTCCTTTACCTTTATTTTGCCATTTGAATAGCAGATTTTGTTGTTTAAACTGTCACTTATCCAGAAAATGCCAGTGCTGCAGTAATGGCTATATATATATATATATATATATATATATATATATATATATATATATATATATATATATATATATATATATATATATATATATATATATATATACAGTAATGCACTGAGATAGGAGAGAGATGAAACCTTAATTTTATCAGATCAACACATAATACTCAAATCTGAGTTTATTACTATTGTTGATAATGGTGCAGACCCTCAAGATTTTATATAGTTAAAATAGAAAAAGGAAGACACCACAGGATTTAGAAAAATCCTATATAAAGCGAGGGAATTCAGCACTCTTTTATAATTAAATTTATTTATTTAGCAAGATGCATAATGTGTGGAATTCATATGTACATATCCATACAGGATTCAAAAAACTTGGAGGAGAGCGGTATCCTTAAGTATAAAACATAGCTTTTATTCAATGCAACACCACAGGTTAAAACATAAATATCTTGAAACAGCTGTTTAGGAATAGCTTACGCCTTTCAGCACACAGGCTGTAGTCATAGCTTGTCAGTACTCTATAAGCAAACACTACTTATTACCAGTCCTAAACTGCTATAGGTTAAAACTAAAGTGATCACAGCTGTAAGATAATTAGTGTTAGAAAGTTAACACCCCTTGTACCTTGATTATACATATACAAACTAAATCGAGTTAACAATAGTAAAACAATATGAAAGGTACTTTTCTAAGATACTTGAAAAGACGAGCATAAGTATACTCTTATATTTCTCCATACAGCACATAAAAAGTTATCTGCACAATATGCTGGCCAGCAAGGTAAAGACTAGTAGTTTGTATCAAATAAAAGCTCGGTAGCAAAGAGTGCAGAAAGCTGGTTAAAAGGAGTTCGCCAACTCACGTTTTTCCCCCATTTGCTCCAACATACAGGGGCAAGCTCATTTTAACCAGCTTTCTGCACTCTTTGCTACCCAGCATTTTTTTTTGGCAAAGTTAATGTTCTTAAGCTATCCAAGCTATGGTTCCAGAGAATGACAAAGGTTTGAAGGCTACTTGACACCTGAGTAGCTGAATTGTTCATCAAGGAAAGAAAGAAATTATGGCTAACACCCCATAGTTGCAGCGCAAGTAGTCATCATCTTTAACCGATACAAATCTCAGGAGGAGAAAAGTGACACAAGAGGGGTCGCATCTACCTGGGAGATCGGATTTGAAAAAGCGTGCAGGCAGCTAAGGACGACCACAGGATTGGGGTCCTTCAGGCAAACAGCTGTCTCTTACCTCAGGAAGTGTACAACCCGACGCAGGTAAGCGGTGTTGGATGAGGACACCTGTGGGTACTGATATCCTACTGAAGCTCTGGTAAGAACGCTTAGATAATCTTGTGCACTGCAATTTAGAGACAGGTTTGTGCTGTTTAGCACGAGACGGGTGAAAGCGAAACCCGGTCTCTGCCTTTACCTGTATTTAACCTGTACAGCTAACTGCCTTGACACTATAACAATCATCAGACTTTGCCGACAAACATTGTTGCAAACTATTCCTGGAAACCTCCATGCATTTGGGAACTGTTACATAATAACTTGTTTCTTTAGGTCACCCCTGAAAGTTCAAAGCTCTGTATGCCGTTTGGTTTTTAATCAACAAGTTAATGAATTTATTTGTTCCAATCCTTGCAAATTGTTGAAAATGTGGCGCTTTCGCCATAGCTCTATACAGGTTGAATGTTTGTGCACACTTTTGTAAATTATTGAGCATGATTTATTACTTGATGTGGTATATATTTAGATTGAGTTGTTTTTGATACAAACTACTAGTCTTTATCTTGCTGGCCAGCATATTGTGCAGAAATCTTTTTATGTGCTGTATGGATATGTACATATGAATTCCACACATTATGTATCTTGCTAAATAAATACATTTAATTATAAAAGAGTGCTGAATTCCATCGCTTTATATAGGATATTTCTAAATCCTATGGTGTCTTCCTTTTTCTATTTTAACGATATACTGTATATATATATATATATATATATAAACAGGATAAATTAACTTCTTAGTGGGAGGGGAAGAGAGATAGAGATTACCCACACATTTGAATGGGTGTTCCTGAAATGGATCTCCATGCATTATGAGGGGACAGATACCTATTTGTCTTATGCGTAGTTCTGAGCATGCAACATACTATCTGCCCTCTTGGATAAGGAAAAAAAAATACTTTAAAGGATCAGTAAATATAGTAAAATTGTATAATAAACACATACAAAATAAAACAACAAAACAATAACACTGAAATCTGAATTTCAAATGAGCAGCAAATATATTTATGACAAATTTAAATTATTTCCCTGCCCCCTGTATCATGTGACAGCCATCAGCGAATCGCAGGCTTGCACATGCTCAGTAGAATCAGGTGCCAATAATCATATTTTGTACAATTATATAATAGAAATAATTTTTTTTTTTTTTTTTAAATTGCATGCTTTATCTGAATCATGCAATTTTCATTTTTACTTGAGTGCCTCTTTAATACATAGAAACATAGGGCCCCATTTATTACGCTTCACATACAGCTTTGGGGACACATTGTTTCAGGCGTGCACATGCTTTTTATTCATTTATTAAATACTTGTATTTTATTACATAATTGTACATAAATATTTATAATTAATACCAATTGTGTTGTTTTTTTTTTACTTTTTCAGTGCACCTGACAATGAGCTATATTTAAAAAACCTGATTGCAAAACAATTTGCTCTCATGTTGCATCTCAAATACTTTGAAAGATACAAGCATCACAAAAATACCCTAAAATCTTACAGAAAAAAGATTAATTAAAAACAACAAAGTCCACCCTAACATAAGCACAAAAGAAAACTTGAAAAAAAAAAAAAAAAAGAGGTAACCACCTCAGCTTTGAAACAATGAGACACAACTAAAATAGTTCATAAAGTCAATGTAGTCTATGGGGCCGATGTTATCGCCGGAAACAGGAATTAAGAAGCAGAGGTTAATAAGCAGCGGATCATGTCCGCTCGCACATTGATAAATTGTCCCCTATGAATTACAAATAATGATGAAAAATTCTAACAATAATTAAATAAATAAATGTTGAGAAGCGCTCATAAGACTAAAGACATCAATTTATTTTTAAACAGATAAAGCTAAAAAAACATCAATTTATAACCATATAAAACTAAAAACATAAATTTCTATAAAAACATTTAATAAACCTTAATAAGAGTGCACACTCTATGCCTATTACACTTTAAATACTCTGTAAAATTAATGCTCTTATTAGAGAATACATGGATAGAGTTACTTGTTACATGTTTGCTTGTCCCTTTGTAACCCTTCCAAACAAACAAAACAACTTTGTTTCCTTTGGGAACATGTGTCCTCCACTGGCCAATGATATGCCTAAGATCACGTTACCCTTAAATTCAAAATGTAATGGATTTTCGGCACTTAATTGTATCCAATATGTCAACAGATATGTGTTTCTGATGTTAACTCTTTATTTGACGTTACTTTTCGGTCTTGATATGTAGGGGCTGTACATTTATTCCTCCAGACAAATGTTATTTATCATTGCCAACATGTAAATATTTAGCGGTGAACTCTCTTTTCACTACAATACTCTCGCCCCTGCTGTGGCCCAAATCCTCTATGTTCTGTTTTACTTGCCTTCCGATGACACAGTATTATCACTGCAATATGTCTCCAGGCAGTCCAATCCTCATTGGAGCCTAAGGGGCCCATTTATCAAAGGGCTTGCGGACCTGATCCGACACTGCGGATCAGGTCCGCAAGACCTCGCTAAATGCGGAGAGCAATACGCTCTCCGCATTTAACATTGCACCAGCAGCTCACAAGAGCTACTGGTGCAACGCCGCCCCCTGCTGACTCGCGGCCAATCGGCCGCCAGCAGGGGGGTGTCAATCAACCCGATCGTATTCGATCGGGTTGATTTCCGGCGATTTCTGTCCGCCTGCTCAGAGCAGGCGGACAGGGTTATGGAGCAGCGGTCTTTAGACCGCTGCTTCATAACTTGTGTTTCTGGCGAGTCTGAAGACTCGCCAGAAACACGGCCCTTCAAGCTCCATACGGAGCTTGATAAATGGGCCTGTTTGGGTTCACATGGAGTCAGTAGTTTTCACTTTGTCAGTTTCTCCAACTTGCACTCCAAGCATATACAGCTTATACCGTGAGCACGCTTCTGCAACAACTGGAATTTCTGGCAGCGCTTACAAGTTTCAATATTTTTCATCTGTTGTTTGTGCAATCTTCATTCGCAAAGCTTCCAAATATCTCATAGTGTAACAAATCAACGTGTTTCAGCTCGTTCGGAGCCTTTCTCAAGATCTTTGACATAAATTTCCCTATATCGTTTATCCCTATTATATATGGTGAAAAATTCTGACTACTTCACCATAAAAAGACAGCTGAATATTTAAAAATTGCAAACATGTAATTTTTAGTGATGGGCGAATGTTTTGCAAAATTCCAAAAATGAAACATATTTGTCGTTCGTTTCGATCGTTTGTTCAACATTCTAACATTCATTTTAAAGTAACTATTTCTAATACTTTGTTAAATGTAATCAAATTATGCAATATTCGAAACAGAAAAATGTGAATTAATATATTTGTATCTATTAACTAAATTCCCTACCTCATGAACTATTGAACTTCTGAATAATATTTGTTAAATCAAATGTTACATTCGAGATTTCGAATGTGGATAATCAATCTAATAATGAACATTGAAAAACAAAAGTAACCTTCGAAAAATTGGAAATAACATTCGTTTTAAGGGAGAGTCTACTACAGAATTGTTATTGTTTAAAAAGATAAAAAATCCCTTTATTACCCCATTTCCCCAGTTTTGCATAACCAACACAGTTATATTAATATTAAGTTTAACCTTTACTAACCTTTAAGTAATTAATTAATGTTGCACTTAAATTTATTTCTTATTTATTTAGGGAGAGTGTGCTGTAATTAACAAATAGTTCTATTACCTTTACTTTGTCATTTGAAATTGCTGCTTTTACCTATTGCATCCCCCTCCTATACTGAAATGTCAGTACATAAATACTGCTTATAGAAAAACTATGTAAACAAGAAGGTTTAGAAAAAGTCATGTTCCCACTAGGGGTGCGGCAGAGATTTTGTTAAAATGTATTTTCCTTTGTTTCACATATTAGTCTATGACAGGGGTTTTAAAACCGGTCCCCAGTTCTCCCTAATAATTAAAATGTATTTTCCTTTGTTTCACGTATTAGTCTATGACAGGGGTTTTAAAACCGGTCCCCAGGGCTCCCTAATAATCTGAACTGGAGCACAGATGACATAATCAGATGAGTAGTAAACATGGTTATTAACCTGTTCTTATCCAAGGTAATCCTGAAAATCTGGTCTGTTAAGGAGGCCTGAGGACAGGTTTGAAAACCTTGGGGGCCAATTGAACAAATGGCGGTGGACATGATTCGCTGTAGCATACGCTGTCAGCATTCAACATTTCACAAGCATTTCTGGTGAAATGTTTGTGCAATGCCACCCCCTGCCATTCGCGCGGTAACAGGGGATGTCAATCATTCTAATAGGATCGGGATGATTGCAGTCTGCCACCTCAGAGGTGGTTGCGAGGTTTAAGGAGCAGCGGACTTACGACCACTGATTCTTCATTTTTGTTTCCGGCAGTCAGAAACTTTTGGGGTAGATTGCAGCGTCCGCTGCTTAATAAATCTACCCCTTGGTCTATGAGTATACAGAGAGAAAATATAATGTGTGGATAGATAGGATAGATAGATAGAATAGATAGAATAGATAGATAGATGCTAAAATATATAGATAGATGATAAATAGATAATGATATCTGTGCTCCCTGCAATCTCAGCTCATTTGATTAGGCTGTGGTTTTAATTAAGAGAAAAAGGTTTTATATACAAAAATAAACCTAAAGGAAACAAGAAATTCAATGTAACTTCTGCAGCTGAATTACAAGCTATTAGAAACACAATAGGGGGAAAACTATCTTACAGTACACCATTCCTTTAAGTAAAACAAGTCTCTGACCATATAATAGAAAAACAAAACTTTCCCAATTGCTATTTTAAAGAATAAATAAATCAGGTCCCCCCTAATGTCCCTAAAACAATCTATAAGACACCAAACAAAACATTTGGATAAACAAATCCTGTGAATGTGATGTAAACAAACATGTGCTAATATCATATTGATGCATTTCCTGTTGTGAATGTCTTTTCTTATGAACTTGCTTGAACTAGTCAAAGACATTTTCCTCTGCAACCTCCTGGAAAATAGGATGATTGCTTTTCAAATTGACCATTAACAAAACAGCTTCTGTCTCTGACCTGTCTGCATTTACTTTTGTGACTATGGGGCATTTGTATGGTGTTACTAAATATAATCACAAAATAACTTTAATTTGACACTTAGGGTAAATAAATATTGCACAAGCTAACTGCTGCAGCCACTTGCAGCCACTAATCAATTTGTAAAATGACGGCACACCTGGGGCTTCACATTATAAGGTTCTTGCAAACTGGGTCACAACTATTTCCATAAGGAGGAACAATATATAAATAAAATAAAAGAAATCTCAGAGTGTTTCCCTTGGTAATTCTGTATTTGACCCATATAACCACAAGGGATTTAAATGTATGGTTCATCTTAAAGCAACAATCACTATGTCACTTTATAGCTGTAAATAAGGAGCGCTTAAAGGGACATAAAACAATTTGGATTTAAATGTATGGTTCATCTTAAAGCAACAATCGCTATGTCACTTTATAGCTGTAAATAAGGAGCGCTTAAAGGGACATAAAACAATTTGGGATATAGACAAAATATAATAATATGTACTTGCATTACTTTATTTGCAAATTTATACTGCAGTGCCTTGCCAATAACTCTCTCTTTTACGTTTCCGAATTGTACAGCTCTAACTCCCCCCTCACAATTCCTTCTATGGCTGTATCTTTCTCCACCTTTGCTTTGGTAGAATGCAAGACTTTAACACACATTATCTGCTGGAGCATGCCTAGAAGCAAATAACTGCTGTGAATTCAGTTGAAATACAATGCCTGTGTTTCTGATGATAAACACTGATAGGGGGGTGGATCAGACTACTCCAGACAGCATGGCTATGTTACTAATTTTGCTTGTTTTTGAAAATTATTTTAAAATACTTGCCAGCAATTTTTAAAATTTTTGTTTATGCAAACTATTTCTACTTAATTACCCATTTAAGGGTATGAACAGATCTTTACATGTTTAATGGCACTTTAAGCAACAAGGAATAAACTAGATGTGAGCATTCATATCATTCGATCTGAATGCAGAAGAAGGAGCTTGCTAGCCATGTTCGTCTCTTTTCGGAGCCTGATTTCTTCTTGTAAAAGTTTTACACACTAAGATTTGTGCAAATTCAGATCTTAGTGTGTTGCACTTTCACGTGAAAAATGTTGCAAGCAGCCGCCTTCTTCCGCATTGATCCAAATGCACACGTCTAGAATAAACACATCCTTAGAATAAGTGGTCTAAACCAGTGTTACTCAACCGCGGTCCTTAAGTACCCCGCCCTAACAGGCCAGGTTTTTATTATAACTGAACTAAAGCACAGGGGAAATATTAATGATATTTTGTCCCGTTCCAATAAAGTTTTGTTATAAATCAATCCCATGTGCAGTCACCGCCATCTATTCATACCTGAGGTTTACAAATTTATTTGAAAACATAAGATGCTGCCCAAAAAACTGTGGATGCAACCCTATAATTTGTCGGAGAAAGTGAATAACTAAAGGGGGGTGTTTTCTAAAGAATTTAAAGACAGAAGCAGAAATTTGAATTTTAGAAGCCATCCTGCCTCTTGGGATTTGTCATGTACTGTGCAATACTACATATTACAATGTCACATCTATCTGAAACTCATGTTAACCCCTTGGCTGCTGGAGAGTACAAATGAGTATTAGATCCTGATCATCAATAGTACAAAAGGAATTTTTAATGAATGTGAATTTTCTTTTTTAAAGAGATGAGATATTTCATGTTATAATACTATATAGATATTATCACTTTTTAAATGTATTATTAGTTGCATTTTAAAGGGATATTCCGGTTAAAATTTAAATTTAGTAGGAACATATCTGCAATATACAGGTTTTGGTAAAAAATGCTTTTAGTAAAAGTTATCACTGTTTTTGTGTAAACATTTTTCTCTGCACGTGCATGTGAAGCATAGTTAGATATTCTAAGTGCACTAGGATTTTAAATACTGCAGCTGCTCAGAGTGCCAGTGGGACTTGTATCATGTCCGCAACTAACAAATTAAGGGCTAGATTACAAGTGGAGCGCTAAATTATCGTGCTCCTTAGGCTTTCTGAGCAAGTGCTGTGTTTAAAATGCTGGTGCACGGTGCATACTTAAATACACTTTTGAAACAGCTATAGCCTTTATTAGAAGCATTTTTGGTAATACATGTAGATTACAAAAATGCTTCTATTTAAATTTGAACTTGGTCCACGTGCATTCGAATTTTGATTGGAATGTCCCATTAATATTGTACTTTTTCTTGCCTTGCATATGACTATGGGGTTAATTCTAATATATTACATTGTGTTATTGACTCCCAATATCCTGAAAATGCGCTAGTGTCCATTGAGTCTGTAAAAATAGAGCCGTAAGCTACCAAAGTTGCCGACAGCTAAAAGTAGTTTACAGCTTCATTCTTTTCCCATTAAAATATTTTGCGCAATGCGTGCAGTCAATCTTTCATGTATGTGTAAGTTAACGTTGTGTTAATACTTCCATCTGATGTCGGATTTCTCGAAAATCTTATCATAACAAGTTTGTTGCTATGGTAACCCAACTTTAAATTATAAAAGTTACGTTTAGCGTAAATAAAAGTTATGTTAATTAAGTCTGAAACAAAATCTTCCCTGCACATCTCTATTATTTAATACTTATCATGTATTAAACTTATCCAAACGCAAAACACACAAACAGACTCTATTAACAAAACAAAAACACACAAACAGACTCTATTAATCCCATTAACCGTTTAATACCTTTAGGACAGCATGGAATATCCTATGTTATTCAGAGTCCTGCAGTCTCCTACTTTAACAAAAATCATAGTTGGACTGGGGTAGATGCCTAGCATAGTAGACAGTCCCCCAGGATCCGATCCCAGTGTTGAAGTCACGTGATTGTGTCAACGATCATATGACTTCCTGATTCTTGCAAATGTTTACATCAGAACTTTGTTGTGATCGCAAACAATAGCCCCCATCATGAAGGGGTTAGCACATCTTGGTATTGGGTGTTCCACATCCATTATCAGTAGTTCAGGGTGCTGTGAAAATTTGTTAACAAAAAAAAAAAACCCTGAATGTTAAAAAAAATCGAGATTAACCACTAATCACCTGCAATCTTGCAATTGCCAGCTAGCTGTCAATAGTGCACTGCTAGCACTGAAACTACCTAGGTATGCTTTTTAACAAAGGATATCAAGAGATCAAAGTAAATGTAATAACAGATGTAAATAAAAAGTCTATTGACTTTAAAATGCTTGGAGTGGGGTTTTAGTGTCTAGAGCAGCACACAAATTAAATTCACTAATGCAAATCACAAAATGTTTTTGTATATGTTGAAGCCAGAAAGAGTATGTTTTTAGAAAGAACTGTGGATATGCCAAATACAATTTCACGGAAGAATAAATAATTCTAGAATATTAGTAATGTTTTCTTTAATTGATTATTTTCATTTTTCCTAAAATATATTGTGTAAAACTGGCATCTGAGTCCTTTCTGTGATACTATGAATCTGTAAGGCTGCTGTTTAACAGAGGTGAGTTGGAAGAATAAGAATGGAATTCTGCATTCTAGTCAGCCGGTTTTACAAACCTTCACCACATACACATCTCGCCTGTTCTATATTTCATTACTGTACACTGGTGGTTAAGACCTTTTGAATCATAGCTTCAATTTATGTTCAATCTTTGACCCCTTCAGTTGTCAAAACACAAATTGCTTTGCTGTGTATTACCCCGAGTGCAACCTCAGTCTTAAACTGTTGTGAGGCACAGATTCTATAACAACCCAGTTTGGTAGCAAAACCAGTCTAAAGCCAAAGGGTGTTTGTGTCTGATTTCTTTTTACTTTTACAAGCTAAAATAAAAACAATTGTGTGGTTTTCCAGTTATTAACCAAGCTCATATTTCTAATAGCATTTTATTCTTTTAAATGAACTGTAAACGGATTTTTTTCCTGTATAGATTTTTAGCCATTGCAGAATAGATTTGTATGTGAGGCTTTAAAGGACATTAAACACTAAATAAAAGCTAGTTAAAATAATGTATTCAAAGAAAAGATTAGTCTGAGAACAACATGTAGATGTATTTTTTAAAGTTTCATTAGATGTTTAAATATTGGCAAAATAAGTGCAGAGTTTTTTAGGATGAATTATGATTGTGCGAGCGGACATGATCCGATATTACGGATCATGTCGCTGCACATCACTAAATGCTAACAGCATACGCTCTTGGCATTTATCATTGCACCAGCAGATCTTGTGAACTGCTGGTGCAATGCCGCCCTCTGCAGACTGCTGCTTCATAACTTGCTGCCCCAGAGTGTCTATTAAACAATGGGAGCTGCCATGTTGTAACTTAGGTTACCTTATCTGCTGTGACCAATTAGAGACAGTTATAAATAGGTCACTAGAGTGTGTAGCCAATGGCTGTGTAGAATAGAACAGTGTCCTGCATTTTCATTTCTAACAGGAACGGAAAAGCTCACAATTTCAGAATGGAATTACATGAAAACAGGGCAAAATTATTAATGAAAGCATATTGCAGAGGTTTTTTTTACATATATGAATAATCATTTTATACTACCATCTCAAAGTGTTTAATGTTCCTTTAAACCAGTTTAAAAGTCATTTTTTTGCACAACTGGGGGTTGGAGTTTAAAGACTTGTCTTTTTAAAGGCACAGTCTAGTCAAAATAAAAAGTTTGATGATTCAGATAGGGCATGCAATTTTAAACAACTTTCCAATTTACTTTTATCATCAAATTTGCTTTGCTCTCTTGGTATTCTTTGTGGAAAGCTAAACCTAGGTAAGCTTGTATGCACATTTCTAAGCTGTTGAGCTGTCTCTTATCTCAGTGCATATTGACAGTTTTTCACAGCTAGACTGCGCTAGTTCATGTGTGCCATATAGATACCATTGCGCTCCCTCCATTGGAGTTATTTATGAGTCAACACTGACTGGCTAAAATGTGTCTGTCAAAAGAACTGAGATAAGGGGGTAGTCTGCAGAGGCTTAGATACAAGGTATTCACAGAGGTAAAACATATTTTAATATAACAGTGTTGGTTATGCAACTGGGGAATGGGTAATAAAGGGATTATCAATCTTTTTAAACAATACCAATTCTAAAGTAGGCTGTCCCTTTAAGTTCTTTTTTTTGCTTCTCTACTTTTGCAATTATTTTCTACAGTGGGACACACAGGAACGTCTCTTTCCTTTTCATTGCGTTCTTCATATGGATGATAACTTTTTTGAAGAAAATAAGGTAGATTAAGGAAACTGACAAATTATTGATTCAGTCTGGTACAACACTATTCTTCCAACAAAATCATCTTCAGTCACACAGTCTAGCTTAAAGGGACATTCCAGCTCAAATTTAAATGCACATAGATGAATTACATCTTTGAATAGAAACATATTTGCAATATACATGTATTGGCAAAAAATGCTTCTAGTAAAAAATATTACTATTTCAGTGTTAACATTTTTCTCTGCACGTGCACGTGAAGTATAGCTAGATATTTTCAGTGCACCAGCAATGTAAATACTGCAACTGCTGCATACTTAAATACACTTTTGAAACAGCTACTACAGCTTTTATTAAAACCATTTCTGCTAATACATGTATTTTACAAAAATGCTTCTATTCAAAACTGCACTGCAGCCATGTGGCTTTGAATTTCCGCTGTCCCTTTGATACATTCAACATCTGTATCTCATTTAAGACACAATCAGAATAAAGACAGTAAACTGTCAGATACATCAAAATGATTAACTAAAAAAGAGTACAAGTGCTCCATGTATTAAAAGACGGGTGGACAGCTTCTCAACTTGTGAAGCTGTCTGCCCGCCTTCGCTGCATATGGGCAGCGGATCTGTTGATCCGCTGGCCCATATGTATCATTACACATTCAGAGTGAAGGGACTGTCAATCACTGAGCTCCAGTTGATTTCTCTCCAACACCTTAGAGGTAGCGGAGAGTGTAAGAAGTAGCAAACCTGTCCCGCAAGGGCTCCGGAGCAGCTCTCTGTGTTTTGTACATGGAACCCCAACCTTGCAGTATTGCATATTTAAATAAAATTTTACATGTAAAAAATAAGGTAGAAAAATATTTAAGAGCAGATAAATAAAGGAACCTGGAAAACTGTAAAAATAATTGGAAAAATAAGCAAGATTACTAGAAATTAGGGAGAATTGGTAATCCTAGTTCTTCTTTACGTGGATATGTTGCCATGACAGCACAGTAATTATATGCAATAGCCACAGTTACAGCATTAGGTGATAAAGATATTATAAAATCCCTTTTCTGGGTGCATAAATAATTTCCCTCTTTTTCTGGTAAACAAACTAGATTATGTGCCTGGTGTATGACAGATAACAATAAAGGAACAGCTGTGAGTAGGTATCTTTCGCCAAGAGATTTAGGTTACAATGGAGTTGCCAATCCTCTTGTGGATAATTATAATAAACATCTTGGCCAGATCACCTGAATCATTTGCAGGATGTAAGATGACCTTCAAATTGCTGGTTATATAACTCTACAGCTAAAGATGAGTTGTGAAAATGATTCTAAAATACATGTAATATTTTGTTTGCCCTCTGATATATTAAACATGAGCTGGTCCAAAAAGTAGATTGCAGGTTTCAGATGATTCATAATTGCTGATCCGTAGATAAGGGGATGATTATGAGACTTCAGTCCTCTGTCATCCAGTAGTGATAATATGGCTTTAAGTGCATAAGAACTGTTGAAGTGTGTTTTATGCAAGTTTATTCTGCACTTCATCTAAAGCCTCAATTATAAACCGTAGTTATGTATAAATAGGTGTAGATTTAACACAAACACATTACACACAAAAACATTTACTCTGTCAACCTTCAAAAGAAAGAAACAAGTAGATCCCAAATCTACTATCCTATCTATTTATCATCTGTCTGTCCATACGTTTTTCTATCTGTCTATCCATGTGCACTAATATATCTAATAGACTATTACTAGTGCCAAATATTATTATGGATTATAGTTATGATGGTAACCCCTTGGTTGACAAAAAGGGTTGCAATATTCAATAAACAAGAGGAACACACCCTAAATGCTAAAAAAAATATTCCAATATATTTTTAACTCTAAAACCATAGGTGACATTTCTGTTCTGCAATACTTCAGTCTGCAAAACTTCCGCTCCTCGGTTATTGTCTGCGAGATTTTGGCAGCAACATTCCTTCAGTAAATCAATTTTCTCTGATCCACAAATACGACACTGTTTTAAGATAAACCAATGCATATGTAATCATAACTTATGTATCTAAAATATAAGCACAAATACAAATATATCAAAGAGATAAGTACACATAAAAATATAAAAGGGTATATAAAACATAAGTAAAAACTATTGTTAGAGCAATTAATAGATATTATACTTTAATTGATAAATTGCTGTCATCTATATTTAATTGACATTAAATTCAAAACTATTCTTTTATGATTCTGAATTAAAAAAAATAAACCGTTCCAATTTAATTCTGTGATCACATTAGCTTCATTTTCATGGTATCCTTTGTTTAAGATTAAAATTAGGTAGAACATCAGGAGCGAGCATATCTTTAGCATTCTATGGACGATGGTTTCTCCGGAACTGACTAATATTGGGGGGGGGGGGTACTTCCAGGATGGCCAAAAGTGTTTTGTGGGTAGGGCCATAATAGTAGAGGAAGGATCAGGCATGCCATTGGTGGGGTCAAGTGTGTCACGTGTCGGATCTGGTGGAGGCACATGGGGGTAACCCATTATGTTGGGGGGGAAGTGCTTCCTTGTTGATGCCACTGTCTATGGCAGCACTGTTTTACACAATGTTTGTAGCAATGTTATACCTATAGTGCTCAAGACACATGCACACTCCTGAGCCTACTTTAGTATGCTCCTATGGAAGGAAGCTATTTTTTTAACAAAGACTACAAAAGAAAAAGAGGTTAATCTGATAACAAAAGTAAGTTGGAATGTTTTTTGCACGTTGTATCTTCATCATTAAATTGTAATGTTGATGTTACTGCTTCCTTAGCACATCAATGCAGCCATACCAGGTGAGCCATCCAATCAGGGGAGAGGGGTTGACAAGGATCTGAAATCCTGAGCCTTTTCCAACACAGCCACAAAGACTTCACTTTTATTTAATTTATTTTATTCTCATTGGCAGCTGTTCTTGTCTGTGACCTTAAAGTGAAAGTAAACTCGAGTACACCACAATTTATGTTGATATAAATCCTTGAAAATAAATATCACTTTCATTCATCAATTTTTTTATAATTCAATTATAGACCTGTTTATTATCCTGAAACCCATCCGACTTGTTAGCCGACTCTCCTCCCGCATTATAACATTTTTTTTCCGTTCATCATGACGATTACACATTGTCTAAATCTAATTGGTCTCCCATGGGCGTCTCAAACTCATTTTCACGCCCACATGTTGCTATGTGCATGCATTAGTGTTGGATGCGCATTCACAATAGCCGCATGCGCTTTGAAAACACAAAAAGAATTGTTAAAAATGACTTAACTTCAAGAACGATCGGGCGAAGTGACAATATAACTGGAATATGAATCAGTGAGTATGCCATCTATGCTAGTGTTGAATTTGTTATCTGTTACTAAGAATAATTTAAAAGTATGCTCACAAGAACGAGCACGAATAATAACGTATAGAGCGGGTGGGACAGCTCTTACGTGTAACAGTGAGAAACCCGGAAGCGAGCTGGGGGCGGAGGAAGCCATGCAAAGGTGTGCATTCTGAAATTAAAAATATATTATTTTCAGAACCGGTTGAGGAAATATAAAGATAGCGACTGTAATATATGCAAGTAGGAGAATCCATAACTAGCTTGGGGTATTGCTAAATTTACTTTCCCTTTAAGCTGTTATCTGTATATTGTATTACATTATATACATCTGCTGCTGACTGGGGGACTATATTATTTTCACTGGGATATTCCAATACAAAATGCTTGCATTACTAATCCTAGCTCACTGGTTTTATTGAGTGCGCACATGTGCTGGACAACATACTTGTTATGGATTGGAGCTTGTGCAACCCATATGTGAGGAGGTTGAGATGAAAATATAAAAAGAAGAAGAAGAGACCTATAGAAGCCCACATTAGTTAGACCTCTGTCAGACCAGATCTCTTGTCCTGCAGAAACTGTACTTAACATCCAGACAGAAAATGTACTTTCTGCTTTACAAAATAGGCAGAATGTAATAGCTTTCCTATTGCTACCCATATTAATAGAGGGTGGTGCTTCTATATAGCAGCAAGGCCCACATAAGAGTCTATGGCCAGTCCAGTCCTGCTAATAACAGTATAAAAATTTAAGGCAGTAATATAAGTACTTGTCTGTTAAAATATAAATTTGGCAGCACTTAGGGTAGGTTAAAAAGAGGCAAAAGAGTGTAGCCAGAGGTAGATTTTTGGGGAGGGGCTATTACATGACCCCACCTACCTCCTCACCCAGTCACTTTCTGGTTCTTTAGTATTTTTGTATAGGGCAAATGCAACCCTACACAAGAGCTGCAATGCTTCCTGAACACAGAACACAGCCAGCGAACCAATCAGGAATATTGCAACTGTTTCAACCCGTCGTCAGCAAATTACACTTTTCTATCTATAGGTCGCAGGGGGAAAAAAAAGAATAAATTTTATACAAAAAGAAACAAAATGTGTTTTATTTACCAGAGAAAATTGTCAGCTATAATTATACAAATTTTTCATGTTTCGGACCGGGCATGTCATTTTAAACAACTTTCCAATTTACTTTTATCACCAATTTTGCTTTGTTCTCTTGGTATTCTTAGTTGAAAACTAAACCTAGGAAGGTTCATATTCTAATTTATAAGCCCTTGAAGGCCGCCTCTTATCACATGCTTTTTTATTAGCTTTTTACAACAGTGGAGAGCTAGTTCATGTAAACCATATAGACAACATTGTGATCACGCCCGTGGCTTGTGGCAGACACTTCACTAATTGGCTAAAATACAAGTCAATAGATAATAAATAAAAAGTCATGTGATCAGGGGGCTGTCAGAAGATGCTTAGATACAAGTTAATCACAAAGGTCAAAAGTTTATTAATATAGCAGTGTTGGTTATGCAAAACTGGGGAATAGGTAATAAAGGGATTATCTATCTTTTAAAACTACAAAAATTCTGGTGTTGACTTTCCCTTTAAATAAAATCTACTAACTTTCTGATTACAGCACTGTCTTTCTGATGTTCTATGTAAACAAACGTATTAAATATGACATAAACCTACCTTTAGGTTGCAGGTATAAGCTGTATAATGTCATGTAAATGTTGCCTAAATTACATAATATATTGTTCTTTACACTTGGTTCCATCCCCTCAAATATACCAATATTCCAAAATCCAAACCTTTTTTGTTCCTAAGCAGTTTGGATAAAGGGTTTTCTACCTGTACTACCACATTATATAGAAAGATAGCATAACATGCTGTATTTATATTATTTATGTATACTTTTAATGTGATTTTTCTAAATTAGAAAAAAAAATTATATTGAGAAATAATATAATATTCAACATGCATAATAGTACGTTCTAACATGCTTTAAAGAAACACTAAACACTTTGAGATGGTATTATAAAATGCTAAATCATATATATATATATACTCTGCAATATACTTCCATTATTTATTTTGCCCCCTTTTTCTGTAATTCCACTCCGAAATTGTGAGCTGTTCAGTTGCTGTTAGAAATGGAATGCAGAACACTGTTATATTCCCCACAGCGATTGGCTGCACACTCTAGTGACCTATTTATAACTGTCTCTAATTGACCACAGCAGACAAAGTAACCTAAGTTACAACATGGCAGCTCCCATTGTTTTATAGACACTAAAACTTTACACTTATATTATTAGTATTTAAACAACTAATGAAACTTTAAAAAACACATCTACATGTTATTTTCAGACTAATCTTTTCTTTAAATGTATAATTCTATCTAGCATTTATTTTGTGTTTAATGTCCCTTTAAGAACACTTAAAAACAATAGCATGCTGAAAGCTCTGTACCTATATAACCAGTTTTATGTAATATATTTTATTGCCAATAGTCAAAAAGTTTATCTACACAAAAATATATCTAAACCTTCTATCATTTAAACAGAACATAATAGCATAATATTCATTATAAAAATAAACATCAGGGGAAAATCATGTTTAAATCTGTTGATTAGATATTAAGAAAGAGAAATAATTTGATAAAGTAATTCACAGTGAAGCACAATAAATTGTGTGGATGCATATTTACATATGAAGTCAGTATCTTTGTACATCAATGAGCATCTTTATTATATTAAGCGTTGTGTTCTTATTGTTGTCTATTATTTTCAGGAACTATGGTTAATGCATCCTGTGAGTGTATAAATATGCAAGGTAGTAAAATGCTGAGGACAGAGAGAAGGTCATACCTTGTGTTAGAACTTGATTCAGTGGTCTGTGATGCACCATTTATTGTAGAGTTGCAGTGAAGGATCGTTACAGAACAAATTCAATTTAAAAAACTCACTGAGGTATAAAATGCTAAAACTCTAAGCAAACCTTTTAAAAAAAAGCCCATTAAAAGAGACGGTCTACTACATACATGTTATTGTTTAAAAAGATAGATAATCCCTTTATTACCCTTTCCCAAGTTTTACATAACTAACACTATTATATTAATAGTGATAGTTATATTAAGACTGCCCCTTATTTCATTTTTTTACAGACTTGCATTTTAGCCAAACAATGTTGACTCCTAGGTAACTCCACTGGATTGAGCACAATGTTATCTATATGGTTATCTATATGGCACACATGAACAAGCGCTGTCTAACTGTGAAACACTGTCAAAATGCACTGAGGGCTAATTAGGAACTAGCACATGAGCCTACCTAGGTTAAACTTTTGAAAAAGAATATCAAGAGAACAAAGAAAATGTGCTGATAGAAGTAAATTGAAAAAGTGTTTAAACATGCATGCTCTATCTGAATCATGAAAGTTTAAGGTTGACAAGACTATCCCTTTAATGGAGCAGTGGGAGTTGAACGCTAATTTGATGTTGAGTTGCTGACCGGTTACAACTGACTAGACTGTCCCTTTAATGGTGCAGTGAGAGTGGAAGGTTAATTAGACGTTGAGTTGCTGACTGGTTAGGACTGATTAGACTGTCCCTTTAATAGTGCAGAGGGAATTTAAGGCTAATTAGACGTTGAGTTGCTGACCAGTTAGGACTGACTAGACTGTCCCTTTAATAGTGCAGTTGGAGTGGAAGACTAATTAGACGTTGAGTTGCTGACCAGTTAGGACTGACTAGACTGTCCCTTTAATAGTGCAGTTGGAGTGGAAGACTAATTAGACGTTGAGTTGCTGACCAGTTAGGACTGACTAGACTGTCCCTTTAATAGTGCAGTGGGAGTGGAAGACTAATTAGACGTTGAGTTGCTGACCAGTTAGGACTGACTAGACTGTCCCTTTAATAGTGCAGTGGGAGTGGAAGACTAATTAGACGTTGAGTTGCTGACCAGTTAGGACTGACTAGACTGTCCCTTTAATAGTGCAGTGGGAGCGGAAGGCTAATTAGACGTTGAGTTGCTGACCAGTTAGGACTGACTAGACTGTCCCTTTAATAGTGCAGTGGGAGCGGAAGACTAATTAGACGTTGAGTTGCTGACCAGTTAGGACTGACTAGACTGTCCCTTTAATAGTGCAGTGGGAGCGGAAGGCTAATTAGACGTTGAGTTGCTGACCAGTTAGGACTGACTAGACTGTCCCTTTAATAGTGCAGTGGGAGCGGAAGGCTAATTAGACGTTGAGTTGCTGACCAGTTAGGACTGACTAGACTGTCCCTTTAATAGTGCAGTGGGAGTGGAAGACTAATTAGAGGTTGAGTTGCTGACCAGTTAGGACTGACTAGACTGTCCCTTTAATAGTGCAGTGGGAGCGGAAGGCTAATTAGACGTTGAGTTGCTGACCAGTTAGGATTTGAGGTTCCTGGCTCTTGCCCATTGGTTGGCTGACTATCAGATTGCTGATTGGACAGTGTTACTTGACTGTGTGCTTTCATGATTAGGACACTTTCATGGTTAAGGAAAGAAAGTGTTTTTTGTTTTAATACACACAATGGCCTCTATTTATCAAGGTCTGGCGGACCTGAACCGACAGTGCGGATCAGGTCCGCCAGACCTCGCTGAATACGGCGAGCAATACGTTCTCCGTATTCAGTATTGCACCAGCAGCTCACAAGAGCTGCTGGTGCAACGCCGCCCCCTGCAGACTCGCGGCCAATGGGCCGCCAGCAGTGGGGTGTCAATCAACCCGATCGTACTCGATCGGGTTGATTTCCGGCGATGTCTGTCCGCCTGCTCAGAGCAGACGGACAGGTTATGGAGGAGCGGTCTTTGTGACCGCTGCTTCATAACTGCTGTTTCTGGCGAGTCTGAAGACTCGCCAGAAACACAGCCCTTCAAGCTCCGTACGGAGCTTGATAAATATGGGCCAATGAGATAATGAGTGCTATGTATATGCGCAGACTCCAGCTTAAAGGGATATTTAAGTCAAAATTAAACATTCACAATTCAGATAAAGCGTTTGATTTTCAACAACTTTCCAATTTACTTCTATTGTCTAATTTTCTTTGTTCTCTTCTTTAAAAGCATACCTAGGTAGGCTCAGGAGCAGTAATGTACTAGTCGGAGATAGCAGCTGATTGAAGGCTGCACATAAGTGCCTCTTGTTATGGGTTCAACTGATCTGTTCAGCTAGTTCCCAGTAATGCATTGCTGCTCCTTTAACAAAGGATACAAAGAAAATGAAGACAATTTGATAATAGTAGTAACTTGGGTTTCATGTCTCTTTAAAGGGATAGTCTAGGCAAAATTAAAGTTTTATGATTCAGATAGGGCAGCAATTTTAAGCAACTTTCTAATTTACTCCTATTATACATTTGTCTTCGTTCTCTTGCTATCTTTATTTGATAAAAACAAGAATAGAAGCTTAGGAGCCGGCCCATGTTTGCTTCAGCACCTTGGTAGCACTTTCTGATTGGTGCCTGCCACCAATCAGCAAGAGCTTCCCAGGGTGCTGAAAAAAGATGGTCCGGCTCCTAAGCTTATATTCCAGCTTATTCAAATAGAGATAGTAAGAGAAAGACGACAAATTGATAATAGGAGTAAATTAGAAAGTTGCTTAAAATTGCTGCTCTATTTGAATCATGAAAGTTTAATTTTGGTTAGACTATCCCTTTAATCCTCCCTCTTTCATATCTGTTCCTAACTGGCCTCAGCAGAGCGGATAATATAAGATGCCACATAACTCTGTTATACTAACAAAATTACAGCAGATACCGGTCTCTAGTCCAGTAACAAGTCTGGATAGGCTCTACAAATAATGTAATTGGTGGGGGAGTTTGGCCATTAAAAGACTATTATATAACGGTGTTAATGTATTCAGAAAGTGAATGCTTAGTAAGTATCTTAAAGAGACATAAAACCCCAATTTTGTTCTTTCATGATTCTGACAAAGCATACAATTTTAATTATCTTCCCAATTTACTTCTTGTACACCATTTTCTTTGTTCTCTTGGTATCCTTTATTGAAAATCAGGAAGGCCATTTCAGGAGTGTGCACCTCTCTGCACCATTAGATGGCAGCAGTTGTTCCTACCTTGTAGTATTCCAGACATGTGCACGCTATAGGAATCTTTCAAACAAAGAATATCATGAGAATAAAGCAAATTTGATAAAAGTAGTCAGTTGGAAAGGTATATAAAACAGTATGGTCTATATGAAGAATAAAAAAAATGGGGTTTCCTGTCCCTTTAATGTATTGCAGGGACTACAGAAAAGTATTGTAATTACAATATTTTAATGTCAATTTAATTTACAAAATACAATTTATAAACAAATGGCAAGCAGTTAGTATTTTGCAACTTGTTTGCAAGTTTTTAGAGCCTGGCATCTTCATATCATACACATCATATAAATGCTTTAACTGGCAAATTTCCTCAGGCTGACCATGTTTTGTACAGAGAAATTAATGCATTATCTAAGAGTTCATTGCTAAAGAGAACATTAAATGCATGCATGAAATATGATAGGGGAACATCTGTGCACTGTAGTTATAGATCTCTCAGGTTCTATCATAAGACAGGGAAAAGAGAATTATTTATGCACAGGGTATGATATTCCTAAACAGCATTAAATATATATATACATAGCACCATAGACATCATTTATATTATACTATAACTGTCTCAACAATAAGATGTCTGACATAGAAGAGAATTCAGATACACAACCCCTTATCCAAACTGCTTGGGTCTTGAAAAGTTTTGGATTTCAGAATAGTTTGGATTTTGGAATATTTTGATATATTTCCATCTGTACAATGGGACAGCTTGGAGAGGGGATGGATCCAAGTGTAAACAACAATATCTTATGTCATTTATGCACATGTCATAATACAGCTTCTACATGTAACCTAAATGTAGTTTTATATGATTTTTAATACTTTTGTATACAAAGTTCTATTAGAAATATAATACACACAGTACTGTAATCAGAAAGGTAATAGTTTTAAATAAATATAGACTATCACTTGCAGTTTAGAACACAAAAAACAACCCCAAGACACAGACATATAAGATTGTGACTTAACGGTGGGGAAAATTGACATTTTTAATAAAAAAAACAACAACAAATATGTATATATATATTAAAAATAATAATTTTTGATTTTGGATTTGTGGATTTGTACCTGTAATACAATAAGATAAATGTTATGATTGCATACTAGTAAACATGATTAATGTAAACTAGACAATTAAAATAGGATCATTAGGGGCCGATTTATTAAAGTGTGAACGGACATGATACGATGTAGTGTATCATGTCCGCCACACATCGATAAATACCGACAGCATACGCTGTCAGCATTTATCATTGCACAAGCAGTTCTTGTAAACTGCTTGTGCGATCCCGCCCCTGCAGATTCGTGGCCAATCGGCCGCTAGCAGGGGGTGTCAATCAGCCTGATCTTATAGGATTGGGCGGATTGATTTCCGTAGCCTCAGAGCAGGCAGACAAGTTATGGAGCAGCGGTCTTCATAACTGCTGTTTCCGGCAAGCCTGAAGGCTTGCGTGGAAACAGTAGCATCAAGCTCCATTCGGAGCTTGATAATTCGGCCCCTTAGAATGGATATTATTAGTTAGGTGGAAAAAACACCTACATTAAAACACATCATAGTGATTGCCAGTACTGTGTTTAAACTAGAGTTCATCACACTTTTTTTTGTTAAAGGGACAGTGGATGGGTTTACTGTATTGCAAAATTGTACAAATGTGCTTATTTTGCTAAACACACTGGGCTAGCTTACAAGTGACACCCTAACTGTTGCGCATGAGTATTAAGGGGCATATTGCATCTCTTTGTGCATGTCAGATACAGCACGTGTATTATGAGTTAAAAGTAAACGGATTTGCTTGAGTGGAATTGAATTTAATGCGCATCAGTTTAGCACAACTTCTGAACTCTTGGGCCTCGATTTATCAAGGCTTCAACAGATAATACGATTGAATTCCGCATCGAATATGACGCAAGATTGATTCGCCGTAGTTAACAAAGCGTCAAGATTGTCAAATGTTGAAATTTGTGATGTAAAATACGATCCCGCGATCTCAATCCGACGCAGATTGATGCTTGCGTCATTACAGATGTTTCAAATTCACATTCGACTCTATTTGACACTTTTCCTAATTTAGCAAACATTTAACAGGTACGCTCGCGTCTATTCAGACGCAGCGTACCTAGTTTTCAATCCCCCACCCTTGAGCTTGCGGATGACATAGAACTCAATGGGAGACTGAAAACACAGAAAGCTTATGTTTGATGCTGCAAGAGAATGAAGTATATTACATAATAAAAGTATATTAGAAACTTTATTAAAATTGTATACCCTTTCTAAATCAAACAATATTATTGCTCCACATTTGGTGCACTAGTAGATATAGGGAAAAAATGAAAAATACATTACTACTTATGGATTATGTTATATATTGCTACAAATTTGTTGAAAAGTTTTGCCACAAACTTGTCGCACCAATAGATATGGAGATAAAAATTAAATAAATACACTACATAATATAGCTAACTTCCTTTTTATTTTTTTGTGAAAAATCTATGTGCACTATGTTTAAGCCATGTAATACAAGTCCCACTCTCCACTTTGCACCAATTTTGATGCAACACTTTTCGCACCAATTATGACACAAACTCCTAAACAACCAACACACTAGTGAATTATTCAACCACTTGATTGGAATATGCATAATCACATGATTTATGACATCAGCCAATTGGATTCAAATATACATGTTAAGCTATCACTAACGAATCAAAATGCTTGATACTTGTGTCATTGATCACTCATCAGAACTTGTAAGTGCCATTTGTTACATGGTGTATTATACTTTGAAAGTATGTATATGTGAATTTAGAATTAAAGATAAACATTGATGTTGACATTAGGACACACAGTGTAATATTTTAGATGAGGATTTTAAAATTCGAATTGATGTTTGATTCAATATAAAATTAAGATGATAGCTCAAAAGGATAGCCCACCTAACATTAAACTGTCATGAATCAGATACAGAAAAAAAAATAAAATCACCTCTTTACTGGCATGCTATTTTCAGTGTATTTCTTCTTTCTCTTGAATTTGTTTTTCAGTAAGAAATGTCATCTTATATGCCAGCCCATTTTATAACACCTGTGAAAGGTGGTTTTTAAAACTAGATTGCAATCAGAAGGGGTTACACAGGTACAGAGAATACTGGACCAGCTCTTAAAATTTCCATTGATTGCAAATAAATACATTTGATACCCTGATTATATGTTATACAGTATATGCAATCATTCCTGCTCATAATAATAATAATAATAATAATAAATTTACATTATATACATATAGTGGTATGAATAAACACAGAGATATGAAAGACAACATTGTTTTGAACAAAAAAAGGAATTTAGGGACATGTAAATATGTTTGCAAAAGATTTCTGACATAACACACAAACAAACACATATATATATATATATATATATATACAAGTATGTACGAAGATATATGTACAAATTCTAGCATTAATAATTATTTATAAAAAAAAGTATATCATGACTTCTAGAAATACAAATACACATTAATTTATGTGCCATTTAACAGATTTTTTTGTATAACAAATAACTATAAAAATAACTTTCTATGAGATATTGTTTGTTGAGGTATAAATGAAGCTATTTCTTGGACATTACCAGTTGAAAAATAAAAGATTAGCTTTAGAGAAATGTGCTTGTCCATGGACAGTTATGAAATGGTATAAATAAAGTTGGGAAAAACCAGAATAACCGCAAAATCAATGACAGTTAACACCAGTCCCATACTCTTTGCACCGTACTTGACGCGCGTGTTTTTGACGGCTTTTTTGATAAATAAGGGGATCGTATTCAGATCCAATTCAGCGATGTCTCACGAGCGTATTGACGCCGGCGAATGCACTGAGATTTTTGAAGTAAAAAAATCATATTTATGCAATATTTGTATTTAATAAGGTGTTTTACTGTGTATGTACTGTAAATATTTTGCATTCCAATGTTCTTTACATAGTATGTTAATTGAAACCACAACTCAATAAAATGGGCTGGGCTTGCAGTAAGAATGGACCTAATTATGCTATCTCTAACAAAATCCTACTTATATTATCTCAATATACACAGTGAAGCCAATACTTAAATATCACAATGCTAACTTATAATGTTAGTATCTTAAGTGTTCCACCCCTTACTGGGAGCATGTTTTTTCCCTAAATCTTGCTGTTTACATATCTTTTATACTTAAATATTGAAATATTTAGCAAAGATGGGATACAACAGGCAAAATAGACTATTTCAAATGACAAAATAAAGGGGAAGGAATATTCTGTAAACAAATTAATACACCCCATCAGGTAAAATAGATTACTGGAAACACATTAAAGGAGTGAAAAAAATCCCAGTACACTGTCCCATTAAAGTAAACTCTACAGTATCAATGCACTAGTAAGGTCTAGAGCTGAACACCTCTAGTGAGCAAATGACAAGAGGCATGTGTGTGTAGCACCAATTATCAACAAGCTACCATTGCAGGTCCTAAGCCTACCTGGGTATGCTTTTCAACAAAGGATACCAAGAGAATTAATTTTTTTTATAGTAGAAGCAAATGAAAGGTCTCTTAAAATTGCTCTATTTGAATCGCAAACATTTTACATTTTTAAAGGTCCATTAAACGCACGCGTACAACTGGTAATGATATTATTTACCTACAGCCGTTCTGTTATTTTAACCTGTTACAAAAGCCAGTTATTATAATTCTGCATCCATTTAATGGGCGGCGTCATCTTGGTATGCACGTATTATTGCTTTCACAGATCAGTGATGTCACTTGTTTTTTGACATCTGTACTTTGCACTTGGTATTAGTTTGCACAATAGAAAGCAGAGCAGTTACATTTTTGCATATTTTACACAATTAAAAAGTTACAAAACAAATATAAAAAAGCTCTCAGGAATAATATAGAGAAATGCAGCCTTATATTGTATATTGTATATTGTATTGTGTACAATAAACTGAAGTTAATGATACGGCTTGTCAAGAAGATAACAACATCACCAATCTGTGAATGTGCAACGCTTCTGACACAGGATACAAGAATACCTCAAATCCAAGATGGCGGCGCCCAGTCTGAATATGCAGAGCTTCACCAGCCAGCGCTTTTAAAGGGTTAAAGGGACACTGAAC
This sequence comes from Bombina bombina, assembly GCF_027579735.1. Taxonomy (NCBI): domain Eukaryota; kingdom Metazoa; phylum Chordata; class Amphibia; order Anura; family Bombinatoridae; genus Bombina; species Bombina bombina. Next base: position 165,237,253 of record NC_069509.1, read on the forward strand.
CTAAATTTTTTCTTTGTGATTCAGAAAGAGCACTTTCTAATTTACTCCTATTATCAAATGTCCTTCCTTCTCTTGGTATCTTTATTTGAAATGCAAGAATATAAGTTTAGATGCCGGCCTATTTTTGGTGAATAACCTGCGTTATTCTTGCTGATTGGTGGATAAATTCATCCATCAATAAAAAAGTGCTGTCCAGAGTCTGAAACAAAAAAGAAGCTTAGATGCCTTCTTTTTCAAATAAAGATAACAAGTGAATGAAGAAAGATTGATAATAGGAGTAAATTAGAAAGTTGCTTAAAATTGCATGCTTTATCTGAATCACAAAATAAAAAATTTGGGTTCAGTGTCCCTTTAAACTAAGAGAAGTTTTAAAAGAGATGCAGGCATCGGATAGTGAGCAGTAATCATGGTACGGTAGTGGTACCCAGCAGTATAATGTCCCCTTTATTAATCCTTTTACTGCTGAACCATTTTCAACCCTGTGTTAAATTGTTTAGCAGTTTTTAGATTTTTGGCTGCTCAAGAGAAGACACATTTTAATGCCCCCCCCCAACAGCATTGTTCCAGCATTGCCACCCTGAGTTTAGCTGGAAAAGTCTAATCTTCCAGCATACCTCACGAGCACTACGGGTGGTGCTCAATGCCACGTGAGTGCATTTGTTACTTTCTTGTTCGTCTGTCCCATAGTAGACGTTACTACCCTATGAGGTGCCTCTTGTCATTTGTATTTTTGTTTTCGAGAGTTCTGACTCGCTGTTTACTATTCAGTCACTGGGATACCCTATCTTCAAGTAAAGCGCTTGTATTCCCATTGTATCTCGCATGCATGTAAGATATAGAATGGGACCTCATGAGAATAATGATCTACAAAGATGATTGGTTGCCATAAGAAAAGGTCTCACGTGGTGAGGGGCGGGAGCGAAGCTATAAGTAAAACATTTTACTATCGAATAATTATTTTTAATAAACTTTAAGAAAAAATACTAACATAAATGTATGAGAAATCAGTTGTACTATAATATTTAATTAAGTAACAGCGCTGAGTTTACCATCATTTTGAGTTTTGCTTTTCTTATGATTGACTGAACAATGATTTTAATTAAATATCACTTCCATGATTTAAATGTATTTTTTACACACAACTATATAACAATTGAGCTGCTTGTATGTATCCAAAGTACAAATTGATAAATGCACAAGGAAGACAGAAGATAAATACTAAATGGCAATAACATGTTAACTAATATATGAAACAAAGTACAATTTTAGAAGAATTAAATATATAATGTATTACTTTTAAAATCAGTATGATGCTAAATAAAGGGACACTTAATCAAAATTAAACTTTCATTATTCAGATAGAGCAGCAATTTTAAACAGCTTTCCAATTTACTTCCATTAACTAAATGTGCACAGTCTTTTTATATTTAAACGTTTTGAGTCACCAGCTCCTACTGAGCATGTGCAAGACTAAGTGTGTATGCATTTGTGAATGGCTGATGGCTGTCACATGGTACGTGTATGCATTTGTGATTGGCTGATGGCTGTCACATGGTACAGGGGGAGTGGAAAAAGACATAACTTAAAATTGTCAGAAACAAAATCTACTACTCATTTAAAGTTCAGACTAAGTGCTTATTGCATTGTCTCGTTATCTTGCATTTGTTGATTATACAAATCTACTGTGTTGACTGGTCCTTTAAAAAAAAAAATCTTTAAAAAAATGTTACAGAATTCTTTCAAGCCCGTTTCATTTTTTTTAAAGGATTCATATTTAACTGATTTTTTTTATATCATTATAGATTAGGAAATGTTATTTTTCAGTTTTTCCATATTGTGTTATCTTTCACTACAGGTGAAAGTTTCAGAACATACTGCAGATAAGCAACGGCTACTGCAATAGCATTGATACGTTTCCTTGTTGATAAGAAGCATTTGAATGATGCTATTTTATTACACTGGTTTTCTTTTGATTCTATTAGATAATTTTAAAATGTTCTACACAAATGTTTGCAGAAAAGAAGAAAAACATTGGTATTGATCATTTAACAGCATTTGCAAATGAAAATCTAAACAAGTAAAAACAGTAGAATGGCATAATAAATAAATACAAAATAAAAAGACAAAAGCAAAATCACTTAGTTTGAATTTTAAATGAGTAGTAGATTTTTTTCTGACAATTGTCAAAGTTTGTTTCATTTTTCCTTTCTAATGCATCATGTGACATTCATCAGCCAATCACAAATGCATGTATGTATACCCTGTGAATAAAACCTCACAGACTGAAAGTAAAAGCAGTGGGGATTTATCAAGTTTCTGTCCGACATGATCCGCTCAGCGCAGCCACAGAGGAGGCGTACGAGTTAAGGAGCAGTGGTCTTAAGACCGCTGGTTCTTAACTGCTGTTTCCAGTGAGTCTGAAGGCTCGCACGGAAACAGCTGCATTGGGGCCAATTGGCAGCTTGTTAAATCAGCCCCAATGAGTGAAACTGCTGAATGCACATCCTTAGTTTATAGGGCTCTGTGTTGATTAATCTTTTTAAAGGGACAGTCAAGTCAAAATGAAACTTTCATGATTCAGATAGGGAATGCAATTTTAAACAACGTTCCTATTTACTTTTATCATCAAATTTGCCTTGGTAGGCTCAAACTTATTTCTAACCCGTTTAAAGGCCTCCTCTTATCTCAGTGCATACTGACAGTTTTTAACAGTAAGAGAATGCTAGTTCATGTGTGCCACATATATAACATTGTGCTTACGCTCGTAGAGTTATTTATGAGTCAGCACTAATTGGCTAAAATGCAAGTCTGTCAAAAGAACGGAGATAAGGGGGCAGTCTGCAGAGGCTTAGATACAAGGTAATCACAGAGGTAAAATGTATATTAATATAATCGTGTTGGTTATGCAAAACTGGGGAATGGGTAATAAAGGAATTATCTATCTTTTTAAATAATACAATTTTTCAAGTATTCCGTCCCTTTAATAATATGTAGCATTGCTAGCAATAGGCAACATGCACAAGTAGCCAATTGCACTCCAGAAAACATAAAGAATGAGATACGTTTCTATGTCTGAGGGATTTGAACAGGGGCTTGATCGGTATAATGGGCACAGTTGAGTTATACATTTTGATCATTATATTAGTGTAAAAGTGCTTATTATTGTTATTCTTATATAAAAGAATTTTAGTACAAAAGTGACAAATGAAATTATTACTCTTCTTATGTGCAGACAGTAGCTGTATGGAAAACAGAGCACACTCGGGATGTAATAAAATGCAGCTTAGTCTCTGCTCTCTGATATCTCTAACTACAAACAGATTCAAGTAGAACAATTCTCCCCATAGGAAATAAACAGTCAACACATTTTAAACTGTATAACATGGAATATTATACCAAATGGAAAATACTTACAGGGCTGAAGTGGCACAAAAGGTTTATTCCGAATCCTAATAAAAGTAGCTCCACAGTAACTTTCTCAACGCGTTTCAGCGGTTCCAGACGTCTTTCTCAAGAGCAGTGAGTTATTCACGAAAAGAGATCTTAATGTGGAGGTACTTTGAGTTGAAGTAAACCATTTATAAATGATGCCAGAAGCTTCATGGTACTGGTGTGGATTTCTTAGAGAAAATCTCACAAACCCAGAGAGCTTTAGAGAATCAAACCCTATGTGAATGATTCTCTAAAGATACAAGTGTGTTGTGCACTAGGGGCAGCAGTGCATTGGTGCTTTACTATCAATAAATGTTGCAGTTTCCAAAGAGAGAGAGATATTTTTTTTTTATCTATAGAAAATCATACAGGTTCAGGTCCCCAGTGTGCCGAATAAGGGACTTTATGTCCCTTTATTTACAAGAGTTACATTAGAAACACAATATTCATATTTGATACTATTTTATTTCCATTAGAACATATGAAACCCAATACCTTTCTTTCATGATTCAGACAGAGCATACAATTTAAGCAACTTTCCAATTTACTTCTATTATCTAATTTTCTTTGTTCTTTTGGTGTCCTTAAGGGGAAAAGAATACCTAGGTAGGCTCAGGAGCTGGGAGCAAGCCTCTACGTGGTGGCTGCATACATATATCTGTTATCATTGGTTTACCGATGTGTTCGGCTAGCTCCCAGTAGTCCATTGCTGCTCCTTCAATAAAGGATACCAAGAGAATGAAGAAAAATTGATACTAGAAGTAAATTGGAAAGTTGTTTAAAATTGTATTCTCTGGGGCCCATTTATCAAGCTTCGTATGGAGCTTGAAGGGCTGTGTTTTGGCGAGCCTTCAGGCTCGACAGAAACACCAGTTATGAAGCAGCGGTATAAAGACCACTGCTCCATAACCTGTCCGCCTGCTCTGAGGAGGTGGACAGAGATCGCGTGAAATCAACCCAATCAAATACGATCGGGTTGATTGACACCCCCTGCTAGCGGCTGATTCACAAGAGCTGCTGGTGCAATACTGAATGCGGAGAGCGTATTGCTCTCTGCAGTCAGCGATGTCTGTGGACCTGATCCGCTGATCAGATCATGCCGGACAGACATTTGTTAAATAGGCCCCTCTATCTGAATCAGAAAAGAAAAAAAAATAATTGGGTTCCATGTCCCTTTAAGACAGGATATCATCTACAAATGACAACAAATTAATATACCTTTAAGTGATCATTTTGAATTGTTTTCAACTTAAATGAGTATAAGATATTTAAGTGATGGTAAACTTTACATGTTTTAACATCAGGTCTGGAATCTAAGCATTTTTTAGAGGGACTTTCATTGATCACTTCTAATAAAGATGTGCTGTAACTTACTTTTAGTCTAGCCTTGCCATTCTTAGCTCAGCTTTTTAGTAAGCTAACAGTTTTAATTGCTCTCCAATCAGTGCTCTAGCCGTATGGCTAGAGCGGCGATTGGAGAACAGTAAAAAACCATTAGCTTACTAAAAAATTCAGTTTTGAAGTGGGTCGCCGGAGTGTGGGGTATTAGAATGGCACAGCTAGATTAAAAAGTAAGTTACAGTGCTTATTCATTAGAAGTGATTATTAAAATCCATCTAAAATATTGTGGACCTGATTTTAAAGCTTTTAAACTTTACTACTTTAAGGTCAATTGGAACATGTTTTATTTAAGATAAACTACATATGATCATTTGAAATTGTCCCTTATATTTGGATATAATCATTTTTGTTTTAGATTATCTTCTTTTTTTAAGAATAAAAATGTTTATTTTCAGTGAAGTCTGGATTAATATATATCCCACTGTTCTCTGAATATTGTTTTATTTATTGACATATGGTTCCCTGGGAAGAGTAAACCTATCATGTGTTTAATAGCAAGCTTAGTCTTGATTGTATAAAATATGCACACCTCTTTTAATTATAAAATCTGTAATTATGTGAGAGAGGTTGGAAAGGAGGGCAGAACAAATGAGACAGAAACATGAACAGTATTTCCTACAAGTGACAACACAAGCTACTGACACTAAAGTCATTTTTTAAATTATATAATGTTTGCTCCAAATGCCAAAGTTATGAAGTTTTTTTTAGATAAATATATTCTGAAGGTAAGGGTTTCAATGCTTTTTGGAACAGTTGGAAGTGGAAAAATATTTAAAAATATATTGGATTAAAGGGGCAATGTACTGTAATTTTTTTTTCTTCCCATTTTGGGATAACACTATCTGTTTAGCGTGAGCAATAAGAGATTTATAGCGGCTCTTTGTGCGCGTCGCCAGAGCTCTGGTTAACTGTCAAAAAAATGCATAAACACATTAAAACACAGTGGCCTAGATTTAGAGTTGGGCGGTAGCCGTGAAAACCAGCGTTAGAGGCTCCTAACGCTGGTTTTTACCGCCCTCTGGTATTTGGAGTCAGTCAGGAAAGGGTCTAACGCTCAGTGGCGTAGCGTGGGTTGTCAGTGCCCAGGGCAAGGCAAGTATTGCGCCCCCCCAACCCCATTTTAGATATGCTGCTTCTTCTTACATTTGGGACAAACCAAGCAAAGACCCAAGCCTGGTAGATCACATAAAGCAAGGGACACTGTCTCCTCTCCCACAAAATGCTCCCTTAACCATCTTTACTGGATAACTAACAGTTATTGCTGATGATACCCATATCCCCAAAATATGTCCCTTGTCATAAGCAGCTGCTAATCAGTAGCGCCTTACAAACAAAGCCATGAAAATAATATATTGGCAATACAAGAGGCAGTGGGTGAAGCCTGCAAGCATTATGCGCTATCCCCCTTTGATCAAACCCTGTCTGCAGCTCTCCAGAGCTGGGCAAATATATACAATATTACATTTTAAGATTTATTCTCATTTTACACATGGGGGGAAAGCCCCCCTTAACCCCCATCTGGTGGTGACATGTCCTGATCTGTAAAACTTCATGGTACAAATACTGCAGACCACAGGGTGCACCCACCCCCACATTGCAGCAACCCATATTGTATATGTGGTGCAATAGGTTTTTGGTAAGTCGTTAAAAAGAGGAAAAGGGGACACACAGGTTGGCAGCTGTTACATAAGGTTGTCCCTGCTGGGCAGACTGTCTTTTGGGTGCCAATGACATATAAAAGTGGGGTATATATTCTACCTTAATAAATATAACAATTGTAAGTAATCAATATAAAAGGGGCATGGGACAGACAACCCAGCATTACATACATATATGGGGGGAGGGTGTATGGTATTTAGGGGGGTGCTGTTAAATTTTTTTACTTACACAAATTATAGTTATTTTTTTTACTTTAAATGCAGTAAGGGTGGGTTTAATGTAAAAAAAAAAGGCAATGAGCACCCAAACCCTAAAAATCGGTAAAAGTCCACACCTCAGGAGTCCAGCAAGAAATAGTTTTATGATGGTGAATTCATAGGACTTCTTTGATAGGAGACAAACACAGTGAAATGCCTGGTGAGCAGCAAAATCATGGTGCCAGACAGCACACAAATCCCTAAATCTACTTCTGCCATAGGAAGATTATGGAGGGGAAAAATCAAATACAGGAAACAAGGTCTCATTTTTGTCAACTGTCACAAATATACTTTTTTTGTGCTAGGACAAGATGGCGTAAGTTGTAATCAGAATCCGGTCAAACATGAAAGTATGGTCTCTGATCACTCCACCATACCACTAACTAGGTAACTGGGGTTAACAGAAAGGCAGAGCCCAGCCATGCTGCCACCAGTGCCACGGGTTTGAAAGAGATTTATTGCACTTTTTAAGGATTCCTCCCCCCCACCTCTGCTTAGAGATCCTTAAAAAGTGCCCCAGGCAATGCATGGCATTCTGGCTCTGGGTCCTTTGTTGGAAGGGAACTTAATTGTTGGGTAATAATAGAACCGTAATTAAGCTGCATTTTGCATGTTGCTAGTATCAGGCAAAAACAGGGCTATAAGTAAGTCTGGTCCTGACACCTTACCTTAGTCGCGGCATCACCACATTCCTGATGGGTCGCAGAACAGAGCTGGGGGCCTGTCAGAATTTTTAGCCTCCCTTCTTCCCTTTGCTAAGTTGAGGCTGGAAGCGCCCCTCAGAATTACGCGCCCGGGGCAACCGCCCCTGTTGCCCCCCCCACGCTACGCCACTGCTAACGCTCACTTTCCAGCCGTGACTTTTCCATACCGCAGATCCCCTTACGTCATTTGCGTATCCTATCTTTTCAATGGGATCTCTCTAACGCCGGTATTTAGAGTCGTGGCTGAAGTGAGCGTTAGAAATCTAACGACAAAACTCCAGCCGCAGAAAAAAGTCAGTAGTTAAGAGCTTTCTGGGCTAACGCCAGTTCATAAAGCTCTTAACTACTGTGCTCTAAAGTACACTAACACCCATAAACTACCTATGTACCCCTAAACCAAGGTCCCCCCACATCGCCGCCACTCGATTACATTTTTTAACCCCTAATCTGCTGACCGCCACCTACGTTATACTTATGTACCCCTAATCTGCTGCCCCTAACACCGCCGACCCCTATATTATATTTATTAACCCCTAATCTGCCCCCCTCAACGTCGCCTCCACCTGCCTACACTTATTAACCCCTAATCTGCCGAGCGGACCGCACCGCTACTATAATAAAGTTATTAACCCCTAATCCGCCTCACTCCCGCCTCAATAACCCTATAATAAATAGTATTAACCCCTAATCTGCCCTCCCTAACATCGCTGACACCTAACTTCAATTATTAACCCCTAATCTGCCGACCGAATCTCGCTGCTACTGTAATAAATGGATTAACCCCTAAAGCTAAGTCTAACCCTAACACTAACACCCCCCTAAATTAAATATAATTTAAATCTAACGAAATAAATTAACTCTTATTAAATAAATTATTCCTATTTAAAGCTAAATACTTACCTGTAAAATAAACCCTAATATAGCTACAATATAAATTATAATTATATTATAGCTATTTTAGGATTTATATTTATTTTACAGGTAACTTTGTATTTATTTTAACCAGGTACAATAGCTATTAAATAGTTAAGAACTATTTAATAGCTAAAATAGTTAAAATAATTACAAAATTACCTGTAAAATAAATCCTAACCTAAGTTACAATTAAACCTAACACTACACGATCAATAAATTAATTAAATAAAATACCTACAATTATCTACAATTAAACCTAACACTACACTATCAATAAATTAATTAAATACAATATCTACAAATAAATACAATGAAATAAACAAAAAATTAAAGTACAAAAAATAAAAAAGAACTAAGTTACAAAAAGTAAAAAAAATATTTACAAACATTAGAAAAATATTACAACAATTTTAAACTAATTACACCTACTCTAAGCCCCCTAATAAAATAACAAAGACCCCCAAAATAAAAAAAATGCCCTACCCTATTCTAAATTAAAAAAGTTCAAAGCTCTTTTACCTTACCAGCCCTGAACAGGGCCCTTTGCGGGGCATGCCCCAAAGAATTCAGCTCTTTTGCCTGTAAAAAAAACACAATAACACCCCCCAACATTACAAACCACCACCCACATACCCCTAATCTAACCCAAACCCCCCTTAAATAAACCTAACACTAAGCCCCTGAAGATCTTCCTACCTTATCTTCACCTCGCCGGGTATCACACCGATCCGTCCTGGCTCCGATGTCTTGATCCAAGCCCAAGCGGGGGGCTGAAGATGTCCATGATCCGGCTGAAGTCTTCATCCAAGCGGGAGCTGAAGAGGTCCATGATCCTGCTGAAGTCTTCATCCAAGCGGGAGCTGAAGAGGTCCATGATCCGGCTGAAGTCTTCTATCAAGCGGCATCTTTAATCTTCTTTCTTCCGGATCCATGTTCATCCCGCCGACGCGGAACATCCATCTTCACCGACGACTTCCCGACGAATGACGGTTCCTTTAAGGGACGTCATCCAAGATGGCGTCCCTCGAATTCCGATTGGCTGATAGGATTCTATCAGCCAATCGGAATTAAGGTAGGAAAATTCTGATTGGCTGATGGAATCAGCCAATCAGAATCAAGTTCAATCCGATTGGCTGATCCATCTTGGATGACGTCCCTTAAAGGAACCGTCATTCTTCGGGAAGTTGTCGGTGAAGATGGATGTTCCGCGTCGGCGGGATGAACATGGATCCGGAAGAAAGAAGACTGAAGATGCCGCTTGATAGAAGACTTCAGCCGGATCATGGACCTCTTCAGCTCCCGCTTGGATGAAGACTTCAGCCGGATCATGGACATCTTCAGCCCCCCGCTTGGGCTTGAATCAAAACATCGGAGCCAGGACGGATCGGTGTGATACCCGGCGAGGTGAAGATAAGGTAGGAAGATCTTCAGGGGCTTAGTGTTAGGTCTATTTAAGGGGGGTTTGGGTTAGATTAGGGGTATGTGGTTGGTGGGTTGTAATGTTGGGGGGGGTATTGTATGTGTTTTTTTTACAGGCAAAAGAGCTGAATTCTTTGGGGCATGCCCCGCAAAGGGCCCTGTTCAGGGCTGGTAAGGTAAAAGAGCTTTGAACTTTTTTAATTTAGAATAGGGTAGGGCATTTTTTTATTTTGGGGGTCTTTGTTATTTTATTAGGGGGCTTAGAGTAGGTGTAATTAGTTTAAAATATTTTTTTATTTTTTGTAACTTAGTTCTTTTTTATTTTTTGTACTTTAGTTAGTTTATTTCATTGTATTTATTTGTAGATATTGTATTTAATTAATTTATTGATAGTGTAGTGTTAGGTTTAATTGTAGATAATTGTAGGTATTTTATTTAATTAATTTATTGATAGTGTAGTGTTAGGTTTAATTGTAGATAATTGTAGGTATTGTATTTAATTAATTTATTGATCGTGTAGTGTTAGGTTTAATTGTAACTTAGGTTAGGATTTATTTTACAGGTAATTTTGTAATTATTTTAACTAGGTAACTATTAAATAGTTATTAACTATTTAATAGCTATTGTACCTGGTTAAAATAAATACAAAGTTACCTGTAAAATAAATATTAATCCTAAAATAGCTATAATATAATTATAATTTATATTGTAGCTATATTAGGGTTTATTTTACAGGTAAGTATTTAGCTTTAAATAGGAATAATTTATTTAATAAGAGTTAATTTATTTCGTTAGATTTAGGGGGGTGTTAGTGTTAGGGTTAGACTTAGCTTTAGGGGTTAATCCATTTATTACAGTAGCGGCGAGATTCGGTCGGCAGATTAGGGGTTAATAATTGAAGTTAGGTGTCGGCGATGTTAGGGAGGGCAGATTAGGGGTTAATACTATTTATTATAGGGTTATTGACGCGGGAGTGAGGCGGATTAGGGGTTAATAACTTTATTATAGTAGCGGTGCGGTCCGCTCGGCAGATTAGGGGTTAATAAGTGTAGGCAGGTGGAGGCGACATTGAGGGGGGCAGATTAGGGGTTAATAAATATAATATAGGGGTCGGCGGTGTTAGGGGCAGCAGATTAGGGGTACATAGGGATAATGTAAGTAGCGGCGGTTTAGAGCGGCAGATTAGGGGTTAAAAAAATATGCTGGTGTCAGCGATAGTGGGAGCGGCAGATTAGGGGTTAATAAGTGTAAGGCTAGGGGTGTTTAGACTCGGGGTACATGTTAGGGTGTTAGGTGCAGTCGTAGGAAGTGTTTCCCCATAGAATACAATGGGGCTGCGTTAGGAGCTGAACGCGGCTTTTTTGCAGGTGTTAGGTTTTTTTTCAGCTCAAACAGCCCCATTGTTTTCTATGGGGGAATCGTGCACGAGCACGTTTTTGAAGCTGGCCGCGTCCGTAAGCACCGCTGGTATCGAGAGTTGAAGGTGCGGTAAATATGCTATACGCTCCTTTTTTGGAGCCTAACGCAGCCATTCTGTGAAATCTAAATACCAGCTGTATTTAAAAGGTGCGGCCAGAAAAAAGCACGCGTAGCTAACGCACCCCTTTGGCCGCAGAACTCTAAATCTAGGCGAGTAGTAGTAGTAGTAGTTACACTCATAATGACACTGTCTGATAAAAAAAATATTTTAAAAAAATGCAAAGGCATGCAAAGTGCTTTAACATAGAAATACATACATGTCTAAAAAGTATATATATATTTGAATTTATTTATATATGTGTACATATGTATTTATATGTGTATATATGTATTTATATGTGTATATACAGGTATGTATTTATATGTGTATATATGTATTTATATATGTGTACATATGTATTTATATGTGTATATATGTATGTATATGTGTATATATGTATTTTATAGACATATATACACATATTATTATTATTATTATTATTATTATTCTTTATTTATAAAGCGCCTACAGATTCTGCAGCGCTGCCCACGGGTACAAGGATAACAGTACAGTGGAGAAACAATACGATAAGACACAAAATTTTACAGACAAATACAGGGGGAATTAAGGGCCCTGTTCCCGTGGGAACTTACAATCTAGACGGGTAGGAGGAATGGAAACAGGAGGTGGGGACTGCAGAGGTGAGAATTATATTAGTGAGGAGATAGAGGGCAACTGTTAGTTAATTGAAGTTAGTTTGTTAAGTCGGGTGATAAGCTTCCCTAAACAGAAAGGTCTTTAGGGAACATTTAAAGGAGGAGAGGTTAGGGGCAAGCCTGACATCTCGAGGAAGTGCGTTCCAGAGGGTTGGTGCCGCACGAGAGAAGTCCTGTAGTCTAGAATGAGAGGAGGTGATGGTAGAGGAAGCAAGAAGCAGTTCGTTGTTGGATCTTAGGGGAAGGGCAGGAGTATATTTGTTGATGAGTGAGGACAGGTAGGGTGGGGCAGCATTGGTGAGGGCTTTGTAGGTCAGGGTGAGAATTTTGAATTTAACTCTGTTGTGAATGGGGAGCCAGTGAAGGGACTCACAGAGAGGCGCAGCAGAAACAGAGCATCGAGAGAGGTGGATTAGTCTGGCAGATGCATTTAGGACAGATTGGAGGGGAGAGAGGCGGGAGAGATGGAGGCCAGTTAGTAAGTTGTTACAGTAGTCAAGTCGGGAAATTACCCGGGAGTGTATGAGCTGTTGGGTAGTTTCAGCACTCAGAAACGGGCGAATTTTGGAGATATTGCGTAGGTGGTTGTGGCAGGATGAAGAGAGCAGTTGGATGTGGGGAATGAAGGACAGATTTGAGTCAAGCGTGACTCCGAGGCAACGGACTTGGGGTGATGGGGAGATAGTGGTGCCGCCAACAGTGATAGAAAAATTAGAGACTGGAGTGGAGCTAGAGGGGGAATTAGAAGTAGTTCGGTCTTGGACATATTTATTTTTAGGCGGTGAGAGGCCATCCAGGAGGAAATGCCAGATAAGCAGTCACTGATGTGAGAGTTGACAGAAGGAGAGAATGCAGGGGTGGAAAGGTAGATCTGGGTATAATCAGCATAGAGGTGATAGCTGAAGCCATAGCTGTTGATAAGTTTACCCAGTGAAGAAGTGTAGATAGAGAAGAGTAGAGGACCCAGGACAGAGCCTTGAGGTACTCCAACAGACAGGGACAATAGAGAAGAGGAGTCACCAGCAAAAGAGACTGAGAAAGATCTGTTAGAGAGATAAGAGTGAATCCAGGAGAGGGCAGTGTCACAGAGACCAAGAGAACTGAGAGACCGTAGGAGAAGGGGATGGACAACAGTGTCAAAGGCAGCAGATAGGTCAAGTAAGATGAGTATAGAGTAGTAGCCTTTGTTTTTAGCAGAAAGGAGATCGTTAGTAACCTTGGTGAGGGCAGTCTCAGTTGAGTGTTGGGGACGGAAGCCAGATTGCAGGGGGTCGAGCAATGAGTTGGAGGACAGGAAGTGGTTTAGGCGATTGAAAACTAGTTTTTCAAGGAGTTTTAAAGCTAGTGGGAGCAGTGATATGGGGCGGTAGTTTGCAGGGGAGTTAGGGTCGAGGGAGGGTTTTTTGAGGATGGGGGTGACCTTCGCATGTTTGAAGGAGGCAGGGAATGAGCCGGTAGAAAGCGATAGGTTAAATATGTGAGTTAGAGCCGGAGTGAGGGTGGTAGACAGAGGAGGGATTAGATGTGAAGGAATAGGGTCAAGTGGGCAGGTAGTGAGGTATGAGGAAGAAAAAAGGGAAGCCACTTCACTCTCAGTGGTTGGGAGGAGGGTGCAGAGATTGGCAGAGGGGGTGACTGGGAGCGGAGTTGGGAGATTGCAGGTTTGTGTTAGGATGTTTCCTCGGATTGCAAGTGTTTTATTGAGAAAATAGTCAGTGAGGTCTTGAGCACTGAATGCAGATGGGGGGGGGGGTGCAGGTGGGTAGAGGAGAGAGTTGAAAATATAGAAGAGACTTTTAGGGTTTGAGGAGTGAGTGGATATAAGAGAGGAGAAGTAGGTTTGCTTAGCTAAGTGAAGGGCAGAGGTGTAAGAGTAGAGAATTAACTTATAGTGCATAAAATCATGTTCAGAGCGGGATTTCCTCCAGACACGCTCAGCAGTGCGGGAGCATTTTTGTAGGTGACAAGTTTGTTGGCAGTGCCAGGGTTGGAGCTGACGACGTGGGGCTTTGCGAGGTTGGGGTGGAGCGAGAGTGTCAAATGTAGCAGAGAGAGTATTGTTATAGTGGGTTATAGCAAGGTCAGGGCAGGATATTGTGGAAGTGTGGGGGAGGCGTAGTTGAATAAGATTGGAGAGTTGGGGAGCGTCCACAGTGTGCAGATTTCTGCTGGTGCGGGGGCGAGAGGGGGAAGTAGGTTTAGTATCTATATTAGGATTAAAGGTGAGCAGATGGTGGTCTGAGATGGGAAATGGGCGACATGCAACATTAGAGAGAGAGCAGAGATAGGAGAATACCAGATCAATCGAGTGTCCATCGCGGTGGGTAGGGAATAGGGTGGATTGTGAGAGGTCGAAGGAGTTAGTGAGTGAGAGAAGTTTAGAGGCAGCAGGGGCAGATGGGTTGTCAATGGGGATGTTGAAGTCCCCTAGGATTAGAGCAGGTGTATTTGTGGAGAGAAAGTAAGGAAGCCAGGCAGCAAAGTTGTCCAGGAATTGGGAAGTTGGTCCAGGGGGGCGATAGATGACTGCCACTCTGAGAGAGAGAGGGGGAACAGGCAAATGCAGTAGACTTCAAAGGAAGAAAAGGAGAGAGATGGAATTGGGATAGGTACTGATAGGAACAGGAGGGGGAGAATAAGATGCCAACACCGCCACCGTGTCTCTCACCTGGCCTAGGTGTGTGGCTAAAGTGAAGACCACCGTGTGTGAGAGCAGCAATGGAAGCAGTGTCAGAGGAAGATATGCAGGTTTCAGTAATAGCTAAGAGGTTGAAAGCGTTGGAAACAAACAGGTCGTGAATAGTTGTAAGCTTGTTACAGACGGAGTGAGCATTCCAGAGGGCACAAGAAAAGGGAGGGGTTAGGCGATGTGTGTTAATTGAGATGAGATTGTTGGTATTGCGTGACCTTGGATTTTTGCAGTGGGAGATGGAGCGAGAGTGTAAAAGTGTGGCGATTGTTGCAGGGCCAGGGTTAGGAGAGACATCACCAGCAGCAAGCAGTAGTAGCAGTGAGAGAGACAGAAGGTGAGAGTGAGATTTGTAGGAGCGGAATGATATACATATAAATACATACATACATATGTCTAAATATGTAGATATATATATATATATATATATATATATATATATATATATATATATATATGTGCATTGGAGCACTTTAAAGTCAAGTAGCTGAAAATATGAAAAAGGACATTTGTGCAATATTCATATTTAAAGGGATAGGAAAGTCAAAAAATTAACTTGCAGGATTCAGACAGAGAATGCAATTTTAAGACACTTTTAAATTCACTTCTATTTTCAAATGTGCTTCATTCACATGGTATCCCTTCTGGAAAAAGAATACGCACATATCCTACACTATTGAGAGCTAGCTGCTGATTGGTGCCGGCACACATTTGTATCTTGTGATTGGCTGACTAGATGTGTTCAGCTAACTGCCAGTAGTGCAATGTTATTCCTTCAGCAATGGATAACGAGAATAAAGCAAATTTGATAATAGAAGTAAGTTGGAAAGTTGTTTAAAATTGTATGTTCTATCCAAATCATGAAATAAAATTTGGGGTTTCCCGAGGAATGGATCGCCTCAGTTGATGACTTACTTGTCTTGGAGAGATTTCACTATTTTAAAATCTACCAAATTGATACACAAAATGATGTTAGCTGCCTGGAGGGATGTCCCTATCTAATATTTAAGATAATTAACTAGTATAACTATACTGGATGTTCTACTTAATTTAATTTTTTTCCCCTTTCTTCTCACTCTTTTAACTTATTTCCTTTTCTTACTATGGTACTCAAGTTTAATATATAATCAAACATGTTGTTTCTTACAGAAAATGTTAAAAAAACAAGCGTCCACTGGAATCTGTAAATGATACTCTTGTTTTTCTTTGTTCCACATTTATTTACTATCTCTCGTGTCTAAGAGAATTATTTATTATTATTTTTTTATATCAAATTGTGAGCAACTGAGCCGCCGCATCTCTGGTGCTCTTTGTTGTCTCTTTAACGTCTTGTCTCATACGCTTTTGTATAATGGACTTCTACTGACCCAATAAAGCTTGTTTGAAAAAAAATAATTGGGGTTTCCTGTCCCTTTAATAAAGTGTTTAACTATATATTTACTGTAAATATTTCATATGCCAATGTTCTTCACAAAGGGGAACATTTTCTAAGTATTTTAAAATAGATATTCCTATATATATATATATATATATATATATATATATATATATATATATATATATATATATATATATCTGTCTATACCTATACCTATATATAATTATATAGAGGTATATATCCATTTATAATGAATAACACTCACTGGTCTTATTTGCAGTAAAAGTTTAATTCTTTATTCAAAGCATTCCTTAAAACATCAGGTTAAACGTCAGGTCATCAGTAATGTTGTATACAAAGAATTTAACTGTTACTGCAAATAAAACCCGTCAGTGCTATTCATTGCAAATGGATATATAACTACACTACAGTTTAAGCACCAGAGCAAAATAGAAAAAAACAATGAGTGCTTGTAAAACCCCAATTTACTTTATATAGGTATAGATATATATTTTACAAAAAAAACCCCATCATATATATGATATATATATATATATATATATATATATATATATATATATATATATATATATATATATACACATACAGGGAGTGCAGAATTATTAGGCAAGTTGTATTTTTGAGGATTAATTGTATTATTGAACAACAACCATGTTCTCAATGAACCCAAAAAACTCATTAATATCAAAGCTGAATATTTTTGGAAGTAGTTTTTAGTTTGTTTTTAGTTTTAGCTATTTTAGGCAGATATCTGTGTGTGCAGGTGACTATTACTGTGCATAATTATTAGGCAACTTAACAAAAAACAAATATATACCCATTTCAATTATTTATTTTTACCAGTGAAACCAATATAACATCTCAACATTCACAAATATACATTTCTGACATTCAAAAACAAAACAAAAACAAATCAGTGACCAATATAGCCACCTTTCTTTGCAAGGACACTCAAAAACCTGCCATCCATGGATTCTGTCAGTGTTTTGATCTGTTCACCATCAACATTGCGTGCAGCAGCAACCACAGCCTCCCAGACACTGTTCAGAGAGGTGTACTGTTTTCACTCCTTGTAAATCTCACATTTGATGATGGACCACAGGTTCTCAATGGGGTTCAGATCAGGTGAACAAGGAGGCCATGTCATTAGATTTTCTTCTTTTATACCCTTTCTTGCCAGCCACGCTATGGAGTACTTGGACGCGTGTGATGGAGCATTGTCCTGCATGAAAATCATGTTTTTCTTGAAGGATGCAGACTTCTTCCTGTACCACTGCTTGAAGAAGGTGTCTTCCAGAAACTGGCAGTAGGACTGGGAGTTGAGCTTGACTCCACCCTCAACCCGAAAAGGCCCCACAAGCTCATCTTTGATGATACCAGCCCAAACCAATACTCCACCTCCACCTTGCTGGCGTCTGAGTCGGACTGGAGCTCTCTGCCCTTTACCAATCCAGCCACGGGCCCATCCATCTGGCCCATCAAGACTCATTCTCATTTCATCAGTCCATAAAACCTTAGAAAAATCAGTCTTGAGATATTTCTTGGCCCAGTCTTGACGTTTCAGCTTGTGTGTCTTGTTCAGTGGTGGTCGTCTTTCAGCCTTTCTTATCTTGGCCATGTCTCTGAGTATTGCACACCTTGTGCTTTTGGGCACTCCAGTGATGTTGCAGCTCTGAAATATGGCCAAACTGGTGGCAAGTGGCATCTTGGCAGCTGCACGCTTGACTTTTCTCAGTTCATGGGCAGTTATTTTGCGCCTTGGCTTTTCCACACGCTTCTTGCGACCCTGTTGACTATTTTGAATGAAACGCTTGATTGTTCGATGATCACGCTTCAGAAGCTTTGCAATTTTAAGATTGCTGCATCCCTCTGCAAGATATCTCACTATTTTTGACTTTTCTGAGCCTGTCAAGTCCTTCTTTTGACCCATTTTGCCAAAGGAAAGGAAGTTGCCTAATAATTATGCACACCTGATATAGGGTGTTGATGTCATTAGACCACACTCCTTCTCATTACAGAGATGCACATCACCTAATATGCTTAATTGGTAGTAGGCTTTCGAGCCTATACAGCTTGGAGTAAGACAACATGCATAAAGAGGATGATGTGGTCAAAATACTAATTTGCCTAATAATTCTGCACTCCCTATATATATATATATATATATATATATATATATATATATATATATGTATATATATATATATGTCAGTGAAGAAGAACGGTAGGCAAATGGTGTTAAAACAACTTCATGTTTATTCATTACAAGGGTAAAAAACCCACAACCTCCATGGGTCACAAATATTGCACACACTTGCAACAAACTGCTGCTGACATGTTTCGAGTTTCGACCCTTATATATAGAAATGTGTATTTAAGAATAAAAAAACCACATTCTTCTATGCGAAGAACATTGGTGTGTAAAAAATGTGTATTTCTATCCATGAAAAGGGTTAAATCCATGCCTGTAGTAATGCTTATATTGCAATGCTATGCCGGACCACTGGAATTAACTTTTTTTTTTAATGACAATTCCAATGAACATCCAATCAGTGTGTTTGTCATATGACAATCTTAAAGTCCAGCCCTTTGAAAGCCCTTAGGAAGCCCATGTAAAAAATGAGTGGGACTGTTCTCCATGTCTCTCTCTCTATATATATATGACTGAGGATAAGGTTAGAGATATTTGAGTTAGAATTAACCCTCTGGATGCCAGAGAATGTGGCAACACATCCAAGAGGTTAAATAACCACTAAACACAGTATTATTTAATAATTATTAGGGTACGATTCGTTTAAATAAAACAATGATACAAAACTTGAAAGAGACAAGACAAAATATAACAAATACATGTAGGAGGAGTTGAGGCCGTTACGGGGAAAGTCTGACAGGGCGAGCGTTCCAGAGGGTAGGTGCCCCACAAGAGAGGTCCTACAGTCTAGAGTGGGAAGAGGTGATAATCAAAGATGTAAGGAGCAGATCATTGTTGGACCTTAGGCTGCGGGCAGGAGTATATTTGTTCATAGGTTATGACATGTAAGGGGAGCAGTGTTGGTAAGGGCTTTGTAGGTCAGGGTAAGAAATTTGCCAGTGAAGGGACTTGCATAGAGGTACAGTAGATACAAAGCGACAGGGAAGGTGGATTAGCCTGACAGAGGCATTTAGGATGGATTGAAGGGTGGAGAGGCAGGAGAGAGGAAGGTCAGTAAGTAAATTATTGCAGTAGTCAAGTCAGGAAATTACATGGAAGTGGATTAATTGCTTAGTGGTAGCAGCGCTCAGAAACGGGCAAATTTTTTAAATATTTCATAGGTGGTTGCAGCGGGATAAAACAAGCAATTGGATGTGGGAGATGTATGACAGGTTGGAGTCAAGTGTATCTCTGAGGCAGTGGACTTGAGGTGATAGGGAGATAGTGGTGCTGTTGATGGTGATAGAGAAGTCAGAAATCAGAGTAGAGCTAGAGGGGGGTTTAGAAGGAGCTCAGTCTTGGACATGTTAATCTTTAGATAATTAGAGGCTATCCAGGAAGAAATGCCAGATAAGCAGTTGCTGACGTGAGAAAGGACAGAGGGAGAGAGAGCAGGGGTGAGGTAGATCTGGGTGTCATCAGCATACAGGAGATATTTGAAGCCAAAGCTGTTGATAAGTTTACCCAGTGAAGAATCAATAAATGTATAATAAATAGACAATGCAAAAGCACTTACTTTTAATTTTATTTTCAAATGAGTAGTAGATTTATTTCTGACAAATGCCAAAGTTAGTTACATTTACCTTCCTAATGCATCATGTGATAGCCATCACAAAATACATATCCATATATCCTGTGAATCTTGCACACGCTCAGTAGGAGCTGGTGCCTCAAAAAGTATGCATATAAAATTATTGTGCACATTAAAATAATGGAAGTGAAATCGAGAAAATTTTTTAAAATTGTGTGCTGTATCTGAATCATGAAAGTTTAATTTTCAATTGACTGTCCCTTTTAGCTTTAATATTAACCTGGTAACAGCGCATTAACAATATTTTGCCAGTTTTGATATTATAGGCAAGATTTAACTGCAACTAGAATGAAATAGTATTTATTACTTATTATTAATATTAGCACAACAAGCAGTGGTAGAGTCCAGCACCCTTGTACTTTTCTTAGAGTGTGCACGTTACAATGGAGTGTCTGACACCTCCCAGAAAAGATACGTGAAAGCACCACATATTAGTGTAGTCTCATCTACAAACATTATCAAATCTAAAATATTCCAACTAATATTAATGGCAGTCCACAAAAGATATGTGACAGCACCACAGTTATAAAAAGGTGAAAAACTTTATTAGTGGACCTGAGACCTAAAAAATAGCTAAATGTTTAACCCGCACAAAATACATAGTTAAAGTACCACTCAGGATCTAAAAAGCACTGATGGACCTGAGTGGACACTACCAATAATACAATCAGCAGCGATAGTCACACAGTCCACCTGTGAGACTACTGCAAAGTACGCAGCCTGACTGGGAGAATTTGGAGCACATTCAGGTTTTAGAGGTATTTTATAAGAAAATCAAGAGGCATTAAAAAAAATAATAATGAAAGTCAAATGCAATGCTGCTTAATTTTCATTAATTAAACATTTTATATAGAATTACTTTTCAAGTTTAATGTTCCTTTAAATATATCCTCATAAAATGCATCAAATAAAAAACTCAATTACGGAAACCACTTTAGTGGTCACATAAAGTTAAAAAGCTCCACTATTTTTTTTACTCCAATTAAAACAAGCAAACAAACAATCAAATACATTACTAAATGTGGCTCATTGTTTCAAAAATGTTATACACTTCAAAGTATGAGCATCTATCAAGCACATTAAAATATTTACTAAAACAAATTCCTGGAACCTTTTCTATTTTCTTGTTTTTCTGTTTTAATTCTTTTTTTTTTTCAATGTTATCTGCTACAATATTTTGGAAATAAATCTATCCAGACACTGTTATTTGTAACTCATGTCTATTTTATAAAGTGTGTTTGATATAAAGATTGCACTATGTTAAAGGGACAGCGTACTCCAGAATTTTTATTGTTTAAAAAGATAGATAATCCCTTTATTACCCATTCCCCAGTTTTGAATAACCAACACTGTTATATTAATATACTTTTCACCTCTGTAATTACCTTGTATCTAAGCCTCTGCAGACTGCCCCCTTATCTCAGTTCTTTTGACAGACTTGCATTTTAGCCAATCTGTGCTGGCTCATAAATAACTCCACGGGTGTGAGCTCAGTGTTATCTTTATGGCACACAAAAACTAGCACTATCTAGCTGTGAAAAACTGTCACAATGCAATGAGATAAGAGGCGGCCTTCAAGGGTTTAGAAATTAACATAGGAGCCTACCTAGGTTTAGCTTTAACCAAAGAATACCAAGAGAACAAAGCAAATTTGATGATAAAAATACATTGCAAATTTGTTGAAAATTGCATGCCCTATCTGAGTCATGAAAGTTTAATTTTGATTAGACTGTCTCTTCAACCCTAGAAATATTTGTTTTACACGATTGGCAAATGATCAGATTATTCCAAGTGTTCAGGTTAGTGCACCAGCAAAAACTATTTACTTTATACTTGTAATACGAGCGCTACCCGATGCGCTCAAAAAGCTTACCTCTAGCAGGTTAGCACACGAGTGGGATCATTAAATATCGCTCCACTTGTAATCTGGCCCATAGTCTTGATTTTGCAGTAACGTTCCTTTTTTTTGTTTTTTTAAAGATATAATACATTAAAAATTGAGAATTGTTGTCTCTCCTTTAAATATGAAATCTTCCTTTACTTAAGTGTTGCAGGTCTTGCTACAAAACTCATGTTTTAAACAGAGCAGTTAGTGTGGCTCCTGATTGGCTGTGTCCCTAACGGCTTGAAAGAACTTAAAGGGACATGACACTCAATTTTATTTCTTTCATGATTCAGACAGAGCATACAATTTTAAACAACTTTCCAATTTACATTTTGTATTTAATTTGCTTCATTATTTTGGTATTCTTTATTGAAAGCATACCTAGGTAGACTCAGAAGCTGGGAGATAGCTGCGGATTAGATTCTGCACTATATATGCCTCTTGTGATTGGCTTACCAATTTGTTCAGCTAACTCCAAGTAGTGCCTTGCTCCTTCTTCAAGAAAGGATATCAAGAGACAGAAGCAACATTGATAATAGAAGTACATTGAAAAGTTCTTTAGAAATGCATGATGTATGTAACTCTTGAAAAAAAAAAAAATTCTTTCATGTCTCTTTAACAAAATGTGCCTGGGAGGCATACGCAGTCACTGCACTAAGCACATAAGCATTCAGGGTGGGTATGCTAACATCATAGAAGGAGATTATAGCTGTTAGCCAGGGACTTGTTGTATGTATAGAATGCAGGCTAAGTACTAAATTGTCAGCATTAAAGCCCATGTAATGTTTGTTGAAAGAGAAAAAGAGAGATACTGTCAGAGGCCTTGCATACATATTAGTATAAACTGGTTGTTTAATGGGTTAATAAACTGCCATTTACTTTAGTCATGTAACATACAAAAAAGCAGATATTCTTTACATTTAACTAAGAGGTCATGTGCCTCTTTACGTTGCAAGGGGACTGATATAGCAAAATTGTTTACTCTTTAAATATCAGATATTACTTTAAAAATATTATTTGGAAGTTGCAAGTTTATTAACATATTTTATCGTATTGCATTAAAGAACAAATGCATAATCAACAAATGCATCTTTATTTGCATATAAGCTTAGGAGTCGGACCATTTTTGGTTCAGAACCTAGGTAGCACTTGCTGATTGGTGGCTACATTTAGACACCAATCAGAATGTGCTAACCAGGTGATGAACCAAAAATAGTCTGACTCCTAAGTTTACTTTCCTGCTTTTCAAATAAAGATACCAAGAAAATTAAGAAAATTTGATTATAGGAGTAAATTAGAAAGTTGCTTAAAATTGCATGCGCTATATGAATCACAAAAGTTTGATTTTGGCTAGACAATCCCTTTAACAAAAGTAAATTGCAGTCTGTGTGCTAAAGGATAATGTGGCTGTATAAACAGGAACACTGTCTGAATCATGAAAGAAACATTTTGGGTCATGTCCATTTTAAGGGACAGTCAACACCAACATTTGCAAAACATTGTTATATTAATATACTTTTTAACTTTTAAACCTTTAAATATCTGCATGTTTGTAAGCCACTATAGACAGTCTCTTACCACATGCTTTTTTATTAGCTTTTCACAACAGGAGACTGCTGGTTCATGTGGGCCATATAGATAACATTGTGCTCACGCCTGTGGGTTGTGGATGAGACTACACTAATTGGCTAAAATGCATGTCAATAGATAATAAATACATAACCTGGGGCTGTCAAAAGAATCATAGGTACAATGTAATCACATAGGTTAAAAGTGTATTAATATAACAGGGTTAGTTATGCAAAACTGGGGAATGGGTAGTAAAGGGATTATCTATCTTTTTAATAAAGATTTGGAGTTGACTGTCCCTTTAATCACAACTAGCACGTAGTCTGCTGCAGATGAGCCCTTTGTGATGTTGGATTACAGCAGATAACACTTTTCACTTATCCCAAAATGTTTTCATATATAACATTGGTTTTGTACAAGCACTGACATTACCCCACCATACAACATAATGTCACCTAACAGATACAAACACTATATGCTCAATCAGTTACATAATAAGCACTAATAAAAATTATCTAAATCCGTAACCCAACAAACAGACATTCCCACTATACCAATAATGCCCCATTCAAATCCCCTAGCCCCTGATGATCAAAAACTCGCTGGCATGAAGAGAAATCTCACAAAATCTTTGTAGGCTATTTTTGAGCACTATTTTGCATTGTAGGTGTCTCTCCTTCCCATCCAGGACTCCACATAGAGAGATAAACAGCTCTCAAGAAAAAAAATCACCTTTTTAAAAGTCTGCGAGGGACCTTGCGGTACTGACGAGTCGTATTAGATCATCTCACCAGAGCGAAGAGATTTAGATCCTCACGCCCTTAGAGAGACACACAAACATATCTATAGTTTTAGAGCACATTAGCTAAATTGCACACTTAGGGGGATATTTAACAAAGTCTGGCGGACCTGATCCGACAGTGCGGATC
Source organism: Bombina bombina (assembly GCF_027579735.1). Lineage (NCBI taxonomy): Eukaryota > Metazoa > Chordata > Amphibia > Anura > Bombinatoridae > Bombina > Bombina bombina. The sequence continues at coordinate 165,261,468 of NC_069509.1, forward strand.
AGGTCCGCCAGACCTCGCTGAATACGGAGTGCAATACTCCGCCCCCTGCAGACTCGCGGCCAATCGGCAGCCAGCAGGGGGTGTCAATCAACCCGATCGTACCAGCAGGCAGACAGGTTATGGTCTTTGTGACCGCTGCTTCATAACTGCAGGCTCGCCAGAAACACGGGGCATCAAGCTCCATTCGGTGCTTAATAGATAGGCCCCTTAACCTGTTAGCATCACTTCATACTGTTAAAAGGATCAATCAACATACAGGCACTATGGTGATGTGACTGCTAAACCCTAAAATCACTGTTAAAGAGATATAAACCCCAAAAACTTTATTTTGTATATCAGACAGAAAGTACAATTTAAAAAAAAAATTCAATTTACTTCTATTATCAAATTTGCTTTGTTCCCAGGATATTCTGTGTTAAAGAGATACCTAGGTAGGTGTTTTTAGCACTACATAGCAGGAAATAGCGCTGCCCTCTAGTGCTCTTGCAAATGGATAACATTCTTGTAAAACTGCTGCCCTCTAGTGCTCTTGCAAATGGATAACATTCTTGTAAAACTGCTGCCCTCTAGTGCTCTTGCAAATGAATAACATTCTTGTAAAACTGCTGCCCTCTAGTGCTCTTGCAAATGAATAACATTCTTGTAAAACTGCTGCCCTCTAGTGCTCTTGCAAATGGATAACATTCTTGTAAAACTGCTGCCCTCTAGTGCTCTTGCAAATGGGTAACATTCTTGTAAAACTGCTGCCCTCTAGTGCTCTTGCAAATGTATAACATTCTTGTAAAACTGCTGCCATCTAGTGCTCTTGCAAATGTATAACATTCTTGTAAAACTGCTGCCCTCTAGTGCTCTTGCAAATGGATAGCATTCTTGTAAAACTGCTGCCATCTAGTGCTCTTGCTAATGTATAGCATTCTTGTAAAACTGCTGCCCTCTAGTGCTCTTGCACATGGATAACATTCATGTAAAACTGCTGCCCTCTAGTGCTCTTGCACATGGATAACATTCTTGTAAAACTGCTGCCATCTAGTGCTCTTGCAAATGGATAGCATTCTTGTAAAACTGCTGCCATCTAGTGCTCTTGCACATGGATAACATTCTTGTAAAACTGCTGCCCTCTAGTGCTCTTGCACATGGATAACATTCTTGTAAAACTGCTGCCATCTAGTGCTCTTGTAAATGTATAACATTCTTGTAAAACTGCTGCCCTCTAGTGCTCTTGTAAATGTATAACATTCTTGTAAAACTGCTGCCCTCTAGTGCTCTTGCACATGGATAACATTCTTGTAAAACTGCTGCCCTCTAGTGCTCTTGCACATGGATAACATTCTTGTAAAACTGCTGCCCTCTAGTGCTCTTGCACATGGATAACATTCTTGCAAAACTGCTGCCATAAAGTGCTCCAGAAATGTGCATGCTCGTAAATCTACGCCCTTGCTTCTTATCAAAAGATACCAAGAGAATGTGTATAATTTGTTAGAAGAAGTATATTAGAAAGTTGTGCAAAATTAAATGCTCTATCTTAATCATGAAAGAAAAAAATAGGTTCCGTGTCTCTTTAAACCTGCAAGTTTTTGGATTACAAAAAGGAGATTAACAATGCAGAGTAAGTAAAGATGTCAAATACGTAATGCGAAATAACTGGCTCTAACAAATTCTATCATCATTTTTTATTTGTCACTTTTACAAATAAACATGAGCTGCTACCTATGATGTCATCTTAACCAATAAAGTCTACCCACTACTCTAGCACGTATAACTTCACACACTAGTCTCTACTAGACATGTGCGATTCGGTTCGGTTCGATTCGAAAATTCGGCAAATTCGGCGATTCGGATCGAACTGAATTTCCGAATTAAAATGTTGCCGAATTTTCCGAATCGAACCGAATCGAATCGATTCGTAAATTCGGATGGCCATTGGGATTACACTAGTATTATACAGTATGTTAGGTTAACACCTAGGGCTCCATGTACTAAGAGGCGGGCGGACAGCTTCTTAACTCGCGAAGCTGTCCGCCCGCCTCCGCTACACACGGGCAGCGGATCTATTGATCCGCTTGCCCGTATGTATCATTACACACTCAGCGGAGTGTGTAATGCCCGCCCCTTCAGTCGCGCGACCAATCACGCGACTGAAGGGGCTGTCAATCACCGAGAGCGAGCGAGCTCTCGGTGATTTTGCTTCGCCACCTAAGAGGTGGCGTAGGGTGTAGGAAGCAGCGGTCTAATGACCGCTGCTTCTTACATTGCGGGAAGCAGGCTCGCATATGCGAACCTGCCCCGCAAAGGCTCCGGAGCAGCTTTCGCTGCTTCGTACATGGAGCCCTAAATATACAGTATAATACTAGTCTAATTCCACCTAACACTTAACGAATTGCTGAATTTCCGAACCGAATCGAACCGAATCCAGACGAATTTCTTCGAATCCGAATGAATCCGAAACGAATCTGAAACGTATCGATTCGAAAATTTCCGAATTCTAATCGATCCGAACCGAACTTTGAAAAATTCCGAATCTATCCGAACCAAACCGAATTTTTTCGCCATGCACATGTCTAGTCTCTACAACATTCACCACAATATTTTTTCTTCATACACAATTCAGACATTAGTGTTAAAAAAAAGAAGACAAAAGCTATTTTCATAGAGCTATCACTAGTAACTGTTCAAAGTAGCAAAGGAGGAACAAAATTACAAAAATATATGTTTAAAACATTTCCTGTGACAGAGTTACAGAGTTTACAGGATATACACTTGCCCTCTCTCCTGACAGGTCAGAGGAACAGAAAATGTATATGATATCTTGCTGAGCAGTGTAAATGTGGTAACTACAAAACTGTAAGCTGCTGATTCTGTCTGGCTGTGTGGCACAAAACTTCCAGGAATATCTCTATCTACAGTGTTGGTGTGAAACATTTTAATTCATGTCACTATCCTGGCAATCAGAAACCACAGGGGTGGTTCAACAAGGGCATTGGGTGTTTTTGCAGTTTCTAATGTTTATAGGGACATGACAGTATAAAATCTGAATCCCATATTCATGGGGAGCTTGAACAGTTTATATCAGTTTGGGTATATATAATTGTTATGCTGATATATACACTGTATATGGCAGCAATTAATTAGAAAATATACTTAAAAGTTTTCAAGCAAATGAGGACCATTTAAAAAAAAAAAAAAAATCTTTTTGCCTGAAATAATTTAACACTAACCAAAAATGTTTCCTTCATCCATATGAAAGAATATAATCACTTGCATGAAAACATGTGAACTGACAGTTTTATAAATTTTAATTGAAACTAATACAGCAGTATTAGTTGTAAACCTATCACCAAAGCTCATTGGCTAAATGGTACATCTTGCAAATGCTCATTGGCTGTTAGGAACTTTACTAGTAATGCTTATTGAGTGACAAGCATCTGCTAATGCTAGCTGAGTAGAAGTATGAAGTACACAAACTGGTTTAGTATTTTAAATTTATATTTAAACATAGTTTTCTTGATATTTTTTAAGGCAAAAATTTGAAACGATGCTCTTTCATTTAATAAATATTTAAGTAGTGTCCCTATAAGTTAAAAAGCTATTTGAATTTGAATTGAAGCTAAAAAAGCCTTAACAAGTACTGTAATGTGAGTGTTACAGCTCCTTATTGGCTTTAGAAGAGGGGGAAATGGATTCTGAGCTAGAAAATACTAAGTGTAGGGTAAATGAGGGTAAAGGGCGGTTGATTATATTAATGCAAATTAAAGGTAAGTATTAAAGGTATTTCAGATTTGGTTTTCAAGGGATTGTTTTTAGGTTCAGATCTAAGACTTTAATTTTCAAAGTTAAATTGCATCTTTCTTAGTTTTCCTCACATCTTGCCTAGTGTTCCTCGCATTTTGTCTAGTGTTCCTCGCATTTTGTCTAGTGTTCCTCGCATTTTGTCTAGTGTTCCTCGCATTTTGTCTAGTGTTCCTTGCATCTTGCCTAGTGTTCCTCGCATTTTGTCTAGTGTTCCTTGCATCTTGCCTAGTGTTCCTTGCATCTTGCCTAGTGTTCCTCACATCTTGCCTAGTGTTTCTCGCATTTTGTCTAGTGTTCCTCGCATTTTGTCTAGTGTTCCTCACATTTTGTCTAGTGTTCCTTGCATCTTGCCTAGTGTTCCTTGCATCTTGCCTAGTGTTCCTTGCATCTTGCCTAGTGTTCCTCACATCTTGCCTAGTGTTTCTCGCATTTTGTCTAGTGTTCCTCGCATTTTGTCTAGTGTTCCTCACATTTTGTCTAGTGTTCCTTGCATCTTGCCTAGTGTTCCTTGCATCTTGCCTAGTGTTCCTCGCATTTTGTCTAGTGTTCCTCGCATTTTGTCTAGTGTTCCTCGCATTTTGTCTAGTGTTCCTTGCATCTTGCCTAGTGTTCCTTGCATATTGCCTAGTGTTCCTTGCTTCTTGCCTAGTGTTCCTTGCATATTACCTAGTGTTCCTTGCTTCTTGCCTAGTGTTCCTTGCATATTACCTAGTGTTCCTCAAATCTTGCCTAGTGTTACTCACATCTTGCCTAGTGTTCCTTGCATCTTACCTAGTGTTCCTCGCATCTTGCTTAGTGTTCCATGCATCTTGTCTAGTGTTCATCGCATCTTGCCTAGTGTTCCTCATATCTTGCCTAGTGTTCCTCACATCTTACCTAGTGTTCCTCGTATCTTACCTAGTGTTCCTCGCATCTTGCCTAGTGTTCCTCACATCTTGCCTAGTGTTCCTCACATCTTGCCTAGTGTTCCTTGCATCTTACCTAGTGTTCCTCGCATCTTGCTTAGTGTTCCATGCATCTTGCCTAGTGTTCATCGCATCTTGCCTAGTGTTCCTCATATCTTGCCTAGTGTTCCTCACATCTTACCTAGTGTTCCTCGTATCTTACCTAGTGTTCCTCGCATTTTGTCTAGTGTTCCTTGCATCTTGCCTAGTGTTCCTTGCATATTGCCTAGTGTTCCTTGCTTCTTGCCTAGTGTTCCTTGCATATTACCTAGTGTTCCTTGCTTCTTGCCTAGTGTTCCTTGCATATTACCTAGTGTTCCTCAAATCTTGCCTAGTGTTACTCACATCTTGCCTAGTGTTCCTTGCATCTTACCTAGTGTTCCTCGCATCTTGCTTAGTGTTCCATGCCTCTTGTCTAGTGTTCATCGCATCTTGCCTAGTGTTCCTCATATCTTGCCTAGTGTTCCTCACATCTTACCTAGTGTTCCTCGTATCTTACCTAGTGTTCCTCGCATCTTGCCTAGTGTTCCTCACATCTTGCCTAGTGTTCCTCACATCTTGCCTAGTGTTCCTTGCATCTTACCTAGTGTTCCTCGCATCTTGCTTAGTGTTCCATGCATCTTGCCTAGTGTTCATCGCATCTTGCCTAGTGTTCCTCATATCTTGCCTAGTGTTCCTCACATCTTACCTAGTGTTCCTCGTATCTTACCTAGTGTTCCTCGCATCTTGCCTTGTGTTTCTTGCATCTTGCCTAGTGTTCCTCACATCCTGCCTAATATTCCTCCCATCTTGCCTAGTGTTCCTCGCATCTTGCCTAGTGTTCCTCACATCTTGCCAAGTGTTCCTCACACTTTGTCTAGTGTTCCTTGCATCTTGCCTAGTGTTCCTCAAATCTTGCCTAGTGTTCCTCACATCTTGCCTAGTGTTCCTTGCATCTTACCTAGTGTTCCTCGCATCTTGCTTAGTGTTCCATGTATCTTGCCTAGTGTTCCTCACATCTTTTCTAGTGTTCCTTGCATCTTGCCAAGTGTTCCTCACATGTTGCCTAGTGTTCCTCGCATTTTGCCTAGTGTTCCTTGCATCTTGCCTAGTGTTCCTCACATCTTGCCTAGTGTTCCTTGCATCTTACCTAGTGTTCCTCGCATCTTGCCTAGTGTTCCTTGCATCTTGCCTAGTGTTCCTCACATCTTTCTTACTGTTCCTCGCATCGTGCCTAGTGTTCCTCGCATCTTGCCTAGTGTTCCTCACATCTTGCCAAGTGTTCCTCACATCTTGCCAAGTGTTCCTCACAACTTGCCTAGTTTTCCTTGCATCTTGTCTAGTGTTCCTCGCATCTTACCTAGTGTTCCTCGCATCTTGCATAGTGTTTCTTGCATCTTGCCTAGTGTTCCTCACATCTTGCTAGTGTTCCTGACATCTTGCCTAGTGTTCCTCGCATCTTGCCTAATGTTCTTACATTTTGCCAAGTGCTCCTCACATCTTGCCTAGTGTTCCTCACATCTTGCCTAGTGTTCCTTGCATCTTGCCTAGGGTTCATCATGTCTCGCTAAGTGTTCCTTACATCTTGCTTAGTGTTACATTCATCTGACCCCCAACATAATGGCAGGACCCCGTGTGTGATCGTCACTTCATTCACCTCTCTGTACACGATTCCCCCCAGTTCTGCCCAGGCCCCGCCCATGAACTGCTTGACTCCACCCATGGAATGCCTGATCCTACCCCTCTGCTCACAACAACATACACAAAAAATGGCGGACCTCTGGGATGTGAGCCCCCAATAATTAAATCCTGGAGATGCCACCAAATTTGTCAGACTTAAACATATTGCAAAATATTATATTATATTACAGTGACTCGAAATGCTTGAGATTCTAAGCCACACCTGCAAACTGCCCTGCATCCTGCAAGATTGTCATGGGTTGGGATGTCTGTCCCTCTTCCCGGTGGCAGCCTATCTGTGTCCCAGTTTTAAGGGACTATTGAAATATCTGCTCCTTTAACAAAGGATACTAAGAGAACAAAGCAAATATGATACTAGAAGTAAATTAGAAAGTTGTTTAAATTATCTGAATCATGAAAGAACATTTTTGAGTTTCATGTCCCTTTAAAGAATTTCAAGTTCTTTTCTTGGCAGGTAAACCAATCCTGGGTATTGACTGATACTGTGCTGAGCAGAGGCAAAATACTTTGCACATCTGTTTCATTAAAAGAGATCTCTGTTACAAAAAGTGCTTAATGAGAATCAGTAATCTGAATGTCATTATTACACTAAATTATACAGACATTTTTATACTGAATGTCAGTTATATTTATTGCCTTGGAAACTCCTTTTCAACAGCAGTATTTCAGTGCTTTTGCTGAATATTGTATTCTCTTTTTCTCCTAGAAATATTAACTGAAATAAGCACCTAGATCTCTAATGAATAATATCAGGCCAAACAAATCAGAAGCTCTGAGACAATTTTTTAATAGCATGTGCCACTTAACTGTCTCTTGATCTTTTAGTTGATGTCACTAGTATAATCTCTTTAGATCCAGACTGATATTGTCTTTTTAGATAATGTTCCAGAAGCTGCATGCTTGTAATGACAGTACTGCATAGTCTTGGGCAGCAGATATATCTATTTATATATCTATGGGGTCATTTAATGTTGCTGATCATGCATTTTGAGATAACTTCACCAAACTGTTATTGTATATAGGATGAAAGAGGAAAATCATTTGCAGATATATAATAGTGGAGGGGGGGGATTAAAATCTATACATTTAAAAAAAATCTGAAATATAATATGCTGTAGTTAGAGTGTAGAACAATATCAATAAAAGATGGAACATAACATTAACTTAGGCAATTCAATCAGACAGAATTCAATGCAAATAGTATACACGGGACGTAAATTAGGAGAAGAATATGCAAATAACAGTATATTTCCTCTTCCTAGTACCTGGGATATTAATAATATCCACTAAATTATACAATTATACTGTAATTGAATAATATAATTAATTGTCCCAGGGATAATAACAGAATATGTACTGTATACTGCATGGCTATTTCATTGCTACCAAAATATCTCAGCTGCAATGCTTTTTAACTATACAGGAGTGTTGCTGGTGGTAAAATGTCCTTTATTCCCATGCAACCTTCACTGGCAAGCCATTTTCTAAGATCTAAAAGGATCTGTGGTTAGAACCTAACAATATTTGTTTTTTTCCCTTTTTCTTCACCAGAAACCACCCTTTGGGCAAATGGGAGTAAAATCACATAAATTGAAATAATTTAAACAGTATGTAATCCTACTTACAGCTGTATGTTATATACCAAGTAATTACACATATAAGTAGCCACTATGTATTTTTTGATCTTATATACAAATAGGATTACTTAAAACATAGCTGCCAATGCCAGTAATCTGGTAGAGTGAGTGTTGATGGGTCAACCATGAAATTGGCCATTTTGTTGGATTGAGATGTAAGGCAGATTCAAAAGACAGGTCACTTGGTGCACTGTGATTGGGAGAACTACAAAGTTGGGCATGTTGAAATGAGGGCTATGAACCATATGTTGGTGGAGTAAGACAGAAAGCCAAACACAAAAGTGAGTGTTTGAACTATAAAGAGTGTTTAGTGAGTGTCTATGGGATGACCAAATGGTAATGGAGAAGTAAATTTTTAAAAAATGACCAAAATTGTGTCATGTTTGTAGAAATGGATGCATAGGGGTCAGTTACAAATCTGATCCCGTTGGTGGCTAACGGCCCGATATTCAAAACCTGCCAGCAAATCATGCAAATTTTTTGGGATTTTTTTAGACCTTCTATTGAAACGTAGGCATCTCTCCTTCAGATCAAGAACCCTGTATAGTAATATGAATATATTTCATATTAAAAATTGTGTTTCTAACCTTTTTTAAGCTGTTTTTTTTTTTGGTGAAATAATTTTGTATGAGTAAACTACAAATTGGTAAGCAGTATATTTACAAACTCAAGTAACATTTTTATAAAATGTGAGCTTATGGACCATATAATGTGTTGTGAGAATTAAGCACTTCTTGGATGGGCTGAGCATTTCTGAAAGACAAATATGAACAATTTTAAACATACTTATATAACCCAGTTCTAACTAAACTGCTCTAATAAAAAATATCCTTACAAGTAATGAACACTTCCTAAAAATGAGCTGCTCATAGGTTCAGCCTCACTTTGAAGGGTTTATATTTATGATCACACAGTGACAAGGTTCACATGTTTCTTACAACGTTGAAGTAAGGTGTAGTTACACAAATGTAATGAACAAAACTAAGTAACAAACCTAATGAAGAAAACTAAAGGAAGGTACAATTTATTAATATTGGGGATTTTGGCAAAATGTGGTAAAGCAGAATGACCACAGATCAATTGGTTTTGTTGTAAGATTCACATTGCAGCATATGTGAGTTTAGTATAAAATGCTTATTACTTAAAGCCTTTTCTGATTGCCTGAGATTTAGTTTGCCTGGCAAGTAGCAACACATTCTTTAAAAAAAGTATTCTGCATTCCTTGTCTTTATAATTTCTTTAAATTTTGTGTTGCTAAAAGATATTTTGGACTTGAAAAAAAAAATTAACCATTGAATTTATATTCCAGGTTAAAATCTAACCTGTATCTACTACAACAACTTTTAAAGTAATTCTGCAAAAAAACAAAAAAAAAACAAAAAAAAAAAAACAAGCAAGCAAGAAAACCCCTCACATATCTGAATTACCTGTTCATTTGTGTGGTTGTCTTAAAGGGAGATACCTGTCAAAAGTAATTGTGGTTCAGATGAAGCATGTATTATTAAATAACTTTCCAATTTATATCTGCTATCTAATTTGCTTTAATTTTCTGGAATCCTTTTTTGAATAGCATACCTAAGTAGGCTCAGGACCAGCAGAACACTTCTAGGACTTAGCTGTTGATTGATGGATGCATATGTATGCCTCTTGTCATTGGTTCACACAATGTGTTCAGCTAGAGAATGAAGCAAATTTGATAAGAGAAATAAATTGAAATGTTGTTTAAAACTGGAGGTCTATCCAAATTATGAGAGAGAAAAAATAGGGGTGTATGCCCCTTTAAGAGCTATATAGTGCTGTACATGACATGAACACATTTCTGCTATGCTCATGCACGTGAGCAAGCAGTGGGTAAAGTCTCAGGAAGAAAAAACAAAAAAACAATATAGCCCTATCAATTTTTCATGCTATACAGGTTGGCTCCAGTAACATGAGCACATTTAACATTTTAATATAAATTTATGGAAATATAAGTGATACTGGTTAAATATTCCAACAATAAATGATTATACTGCCTCTTTAAGAATAGTTCATCTTATCCTTATATAGAAGAAATTAGTGCTATGATGCTTAGCAAAGAATCTACAGAACTTTGTTATATTAACACTACAATAGTGAAATTCTTAACTATAATTGGTTATCAGCCCTAACATAATGTGACTCAATGTAACCTGCTGTTTGTCATTTTCTCTATCACTGTTTGTTTTCTGTATCATGTAACAAACCATTAATAATATGAATAATTTAGGCACCAGTGAACATCAACCAATATTATTTAAAGTAATCAATAATCAGTTGAACAGTAGATTGCACTATCAATTGGTTACATGCTAGCTGCGGCTCATAGGAGTTACCTTTACCTCTGTATAAATGCTCACAAAACACACTAAGCTTGGTGTATTCTCCATAATCTCTTTTAGGGCAAAGAGGTGGAAAATGAAACAGAGCAATGTGTGTAGTTTTATTTTAAATTTTCAAATCATGCTTATTAGACAAACCCCTTAAAAGTCTGCATAATTTTGCAATTTTTTAAAAAAAAATCCTGAAAATTACCTTAGTCTATTTTCTATCCCCCTCCCCAAAACACTTACTTATAAAGTGTATAAATGAATGAATGTATAATTGTAAATGTATAAATGAATGAATCTGCTATCCTAATTCAAGATCCCTTCTTATTCCAATTTCAATAACTATATATATATTTCATTTTGTGTAATTTTCTGAGAAATGAGCAAAAAAGACCAAAACCTTATGAGCAAAAAAAGAAGAAAACAAAAATACAAAAATATATACAATGTAAAATTAATAAAATGATGATATTTTTTTCTATAAATCTTACAACAATGTAATTAATATTATAGTAGCAATATTACACCCAAATAACTTGTAACATTCTACCAAAATGACCTATTACATTTTATTTGAATGGCCAATGACCTAGCCACTGTGCCACCTCTCACCTTGTATAAATGATAAATATTTAAAAGATAATTAATATGCAGATGTTTTCTGCAGATAGTACACAACAAAGACACAGACAATTGATAATGGTTCAGTGGGTGCTCTAGCTGGATATTAACAGTAGTGGTAAAATCTCGACATTAGATTTCCCTATCACAAGACAGCAAAGCAGTTTTGTTACAGTCAATAAAATACACTTACCTGGTAATCCCAAACAAAGCAGGAAGCTGTAGTATATAATTGGTACAAATCCCAAGCCACAGCCATACTTGTGAGACAAGAGAGAACTGTTGTATATATGATTATGTTCCATTTACTTCTCTTTATTTTCTGCTGCTGGAATCAGTTTCCTCAAAGCATGAGTGAAGGATACACAGAAAGAAAGATGCTTGTGCCACTCTCACACAAGATGTGTATCCAGAACAGCTCTGTCCTTCAGAACATCTCTGCATCCCAGGACTCCCCCCACCTGCTGTTCAGTGAAATAATTAAGAGAAAGTGCAGTGTTGCCCAACCAGTCAGCTACAGCTTGCTGCATGCACTCTGAGAGGAAAAAGCTGAGCTGTCCTCAACACGAACAATTTATAACGAGAAATGAGGATGAGTGAGCAATTCTGAGCACTGCTGAGCAGAGTATGTGCTGTATACACAGTAGTGTGGGCAGCACAGGCTACTGTACTCTCTGCATCCCCCATACATATTATATAGGTAACAAATAAATTATACTTTCATCCTATCTTTAGTCTCCATATATGTGTATATATGTAAGTATACTGTATAATATACTGTATTTTCAAACACACACACATATACTGTATATATATATAACATGCATATATATCTCCATCATCTATAATCTATCTATCTATCTATCTATCTATCTATCTATCTATCTATCTATCTATCTACCTGTCTTTCTGTCTCTCTATCTATCTATCTATCTATCTATCTATCATCTATCTATGAATCAATCAATCAATCTATCTATCTATATTATATCTATTAACTATCTATCTATCTATCTATCTATCTATCTATCTATCTATCTATCTATCTGTCTATCTATCTTCTGTCTATTTTCTATCTATTATCCATGTATTTATTTATCTACCTGTCTGTCTGTCTGTCTGTCTGTCTGTCTGTCTGTCTGTCTGTCTGTCTGTCTGTCTGTCTGTCTGTCTGTCTATCTATCTATCTATCTATCTATCTATCTATCTATCTATCTATCTATCTATCTATCTATCTATCTATCTATCTATCTATCTGTCTGTCTGTCTATCTATCTTCTGTCTATTTTCTATCTATTATCCATGTATTTATTTATCTACCTGTCTGTCTGTCTGTCTGTCTGTCTGTCTGTCTATCTATCTATCTATCTATCTATCTATCTATCTATCTATCTATCTATCTATCTATCTATCTATCTATCTATCTGTCTGTCTGTCTGTCTGTCTGTCTGTCTGTCTGTCTATCTATCTATCTATCTATCTATCTATCTATCTATCTATCTATCTATCTATGAATTAATCAATCTATCTATATTATATATATTATCTATCTATCTATCTATCTATCTATCTATCTATCTATCTATCTATCTATCTATCTATCTATCTATCTATCTATCTATATCATCTATCTATCTATCTATCTATCTATCTATCTATCTATCTATCTATCTATGAATCAATCAATCTATCTATATTATATCTATTAACTATCTATCTATCTATCTGTCTATCTTCTGTCTATTTTCTATCTATTATCCATGTATTTATCTATCTGTCTATCTTTCTATCTATTTATCTATCTATCTATCTATCTATCATCTATTATCTATCTATCTTTCTATTATCCATCTATCGATCGATCAATCTATCTATCTGTCTATGGGGCATTTTTATCAAGCACTGTATGGAGCTTGATGCCCCATGTTTCTGGTGAGCCTTCAGTCTTGCCTTAAACACAAGTTATGCTCCATAACCTGTCCGCCTGCTCTGAGGCGGCAGACAGACATCGCCGGAAATCAACCCGATCGAATACGATCGGGTTGATTGACACCCCCTGCTAGCGAATCTGCAGGGGGCGGCATTGCACCAGCAGTTCACAAGAACTGCTGGTGAAATGATAAATGCAGAGAGTGTATGCTGTTGGCATTTATCGATGTGCAGCGGAAATGATTAGCAATACCGGACCATGTTGGCTCGCACAATGATAATTCGGCCCCTATATCTATCTCTATCTATGTATGTCTGCCGCTGTCTTTCTATCTATCTTGTTAGCTATATATTTAGAGATGGAAATTTCCATTTGTTAGATAATCCTGGACTACAAAGAAAATACAGAGGATGAATTTTAATATGTAAGGGTGACCAGTAGCATTTCCTATTCTGACTAGTAACCTACAGTGATATTTTTCCAATAAATATATATATGAATATATGCAGTGCATATATGTTTTAAAAAAAATGTGTGTTCATGAGAGATTTTTTACGCAGATACGAAAAAGCAAGAAAATTCAAGATTTTAACTTCTGAAGAAGGCAAAAGATTTGTGCATTCTGAAGAGAAACCAGAGTATAACTTAACGGTCTGTAAAATAATATTTGAAACTTAAAGGGATATTCCAGCCAAAATTGGAAACCACATGGATGCATTTCGGTATTGAACAGAAGCAATTTGGTAATATACATGTATTAGCAAAAATGCTTCTAATAAATGCTATAGCTGTTTCAAAAGTGTATTTAAGTATGCCCCGTGCACTAGCATTTTAAACACAGCACTTGCTCAGAGAGCCTAAGCTGCTTGTATCATCTGATAATGACTCAATTTGTTAATTGCTGACATAATACAAGCCCCACTGATGATCTGAGCAGCTGTATTATTTAAAATGTGAGTGCAGTGACAATATCTAGTTATGCTTCACATGCACGTGCAGAGAAAAATGTTAACACTAAAACAGTGATAACTTTTACTAGAAGCTTTTTTGCCAATACATTTATATTGCAAATATGTTTCTATTCAAAGATGTAATAAATCTATGTGCATTTACATTTTGACTGGAATGTCCCTTTAAAATCTGTGCTCTGCACATGTGTAATCCACCACATTGCACAGCAGCTCTTAATTCTGCATCTTATGGCTGAAATATATATATATGGGTGAGAAACAGTGGGTTTAAATGCCACCTGCAGCATAGATGGATGTTAAATACTACTCTCCAGGTGCCTTTGTGTGACAATAGTTACTGAAGCAGAGATAGTTGGAGATTGCACTCTTCTATGGTGTAAGTGGTAGGTTGTGTGATTGGTTTTAGTACCTGACATATCATTTTTGATAAAGAAAAATAATGTGGGCCTATAGATGGATACAGGAGTATGTAAAAAACAAACAAGTGGTTATAAAATACATATTTCTTATACATGTGTATTCAGGTTTGGACGAATGCGAAAAATCTCAAATTTAATTTTGCTTCAGTTTGAAAACACAAAGCAGTCTATTTACTAACTGATCAAATGCAAACAATATAAATTGTGCTCCCAATGATCTATTTTTACAACTGGTGTGCATGGTATTGTTTACAAATAGTTCCTTTAGCTTCATGTTGTCATTGGAAATAGCTGCCTTTTGCCTGTTAAACCTTATACTGAAAATTTCAATTCAGCAGTATTGACTATAGAAAAAAGAGGCAGCAGCAACAGCAGAAATTAACCTCACAGTGAGCGGTGGGAGAGCGAGAGTGCAAAGCTTATATAAAAGGTTGTTTCTGCAACTGCTTTGAATACAAAGAACTCTAATCAGCTGTTTGACTGAATACATTGTCACTTTAACAGACAGATTTCATTTTGACTCAAATTATAATGCTCCCAATGAAGGGAGAGGGTGGATCATGTTTTCCAATTTGGAAGTATTGCTAGTTTTCAAGACTAGGGCACCTGTATAGTAACCTAAAAGCCCACCTCTCATATGTATTTTACTTACTACACCAGTCATAGTTACCTGTGTAATAAAATAGAAGCCCACCTCTCATATGTATATTACTTACCACACCAGTCATAGTAACATGTGTAATAAATAGAAGCTCACCTATCATATGTATTTTACTTACTACACTAGTCACAGAAACATGTAATAAATAAAAGCCCACCTCTAATATGTATTTTACTTATTACACCAGTCATAGTAACCTGTGCAATAAATAGAAGCCCACCTCTCATATGCATTTTACTTACTACACCTGTCATAGTAACGTGTAATAAATAGAAGCCCACCTCTAATATGTATTTTACTTATTACACCAGTCATAGTAACCTGTGCAATAAATAGAAGCCCACCTCTCATATGCATTTTACTTACTACACCTGTCATAGTAACGTGTAATAAATAGAAGCCCACCTCTCATATGTATTTTACTTATTACACCAGTCATAGTAACCTGTGTAATAAATAGAAGACAATATGAGCAGTAGAGGGAAAACAGTCAGGTGATCCACACTAGCGTGTATGTAATTTACAGCAATAGTCGTTGCGCTTTGAAACTGCCCAAATACCCCAAACAGTGAAAATAAAGATAGTCACTTGATATGCACACTTGAAGACAAACAAGGTTCAGCACTTATATAGATTAGCAGATTCGTCGGAGACAATGGGAACACTGGCTTTTCATATCTATACACCAGACTCACCTCAAACTGGTGGTTCCTCAGCTCTCAGAGAACGAACATCTGTCGGCTGGCTCGTGCTGAGCTGTGTGTGATGAAGTCGCTGTGCGATCAGTAGCTGGTTCCAAATCTGTGTATGCTTCCGAGGAGCAGCGTCTCGGTCGGCGTCCAACTCCGTATCCACCTCCGTGTGAATATATCGGAGGGATTCAAGAGATCCGATATGCAGCAAATCCAGTCTGCAACAGCGGCAACTTGGGGGGTAGGGCAGTAACAAAGAGGGACTGGAGGAGCTCAAATGCGGTAGCAAACCAGTGGGCCTGGAGTTGAGGACATCAGAAAAAAAGAGTACTGGATGCTCCGTTAAAAAGTAACAATTTTATTGAATCTTCATAAAAACAGCAAAAACATGGAGAAACATGTAGACACGATTGCAGGCGCAGCACCAGGGCTTACGCGTTTCGGCTGTAAAGCCTTAATCATAGCATACAGGTGCTGGGCCTGACAGGTGCACTTAACACCTTAGGTTGATTCTCATTGGTTAAAAGGAAAGTTTAAAAGAAAAGCAACCCGCCCGCTTGGAAGTGTCATAATGTCATAATACCTTTTCTTTTCTTTTCTTTACCTATTCACAGTATATTTCCCAGTTGTAGATATTGTTATTTGCTAGTTTCTAGTACTATATATCCATTATGACACTTCCAAGCGGGCGGGCACTCATATGTATTTTACTTACTACACCAGTCATAGTTACCTGTGTAATAAATAGAAGCCCACCTCTCATATGTATTTCACTTACTACACCAGTCATAGTAATATGTGTAATAAATAGAAGCCAACCTCTCATATGTATTTTACTTACTACACCAGTCATAGTATTGTGTAATAAATAGAAGCCCCCTCTCATATGTATTTTACTTAATAAACCAATCATAGTAACCTGTAATAAATAGAAGCCCACCTCTCATATGTATTTCACTTACTACACCATTCATAGTAATCTGTAAAAAATAGAAGCCCACCTCTCATATGTAGTTTACTTACTACACCAGTCATAGTAACGTGTGCAATACATAGAAGCCCACCTCTCATACGTAGTTTACTTATTACACCAGTTATAGTAACCTGTGTAATAAATAGAAGCCCACCTCTCATATGTAGTTTACTTACTACACCAGTCATTGTAAGCTGTGTAATAAATAGAAGCCCACCTCTCATATGTAGTTTACTTACTACACCAGTCATTGTAAGCTGTGTAATAAATAGAAGCCCACCTCTCATATGTATTTTACTTACTACACCAGTCATTGTAAGCTGTGAAATAAATAGAAGCCCACCTCTCATATGTATTTTACTTACTACACCAGTCATAGTAACTTGAAATACATAGAAGCACACCTCTCATATGTAGGAGGTGTTTACACAGAGCTTATGGGAGCTCTTTTTGAAATGTTAGGAAACGTGGTTTAACTGTTTATCATTAGCATACAATTATAGTGTGGTAAATGTGGTGAAACTTACGCCGGAGGGCTGCTGACACCATGAGTACAATAGACTATGCAATAGTATAATACAACGATTTATACTAATAGAATTTGTTGGCACTCTCCTAGGTAGCGACTAGCGAATATAGCTTAACACAGTGTATTACTAGTCTCCAATGATATATACTAACAAATTTATAGTGAAACATAGTGTATTACAAGTCTCCACGGCAATCACCCTGACCTGCCGCAAACTCTATAAGATTATAATTATATTCACAGTCGAAATTACTCTACCATTAGGTCTCTTATATGACACGGAATTACGACTGTTAGTCCACTGTTACGGATGTAGCTGCATTGTCACATAAATGTTCATTTCTGTTTAACTGGGGGACATACGGTACAATTGCAGCATACTATATGATATATTAGAATTGACTGTCTATGAGTTGATCTTTGTCTGAGGACTGAGGAACGGAATATTAATACGATATTTCGCACTTAATATATCTAGTGATCTTACCATCTCTCATAATATACCTATCAACATTCTATCGAGTCCTCATTTAATTATTGAATCTGATCTCAGTAACGGTATAAGACACTGAATTACAAATTATTACAAGTTCAATACACAGTTGCGATATACATGCTGCAAAAAGGAATATAATTACAAACTGCTATAAGTTGAATACACTGTTGCGATATATATGCTGCTATAGAAATATATATATTCACGCTATAGAGGACATAGCAACATTAATAGGAATGACTCTGATCAATATAACATGATCACAGTTCATATACCTGACATGCAATGCCTATGTACCACATATCAAACAATTTGATGAGTAATTATTGAGACATTTATTAGAATCGTGCTTTGCCAACCACGGAATATTATATATAACTTGCAACATAGGAATGAACTATAACTGATATTGTATCAGCAATCATATACACGTGTTAAAGCACCTCATACTCTTTACTATTCTAATTACTGGGTATAAAATCCTAATACAACAATTCAGTTTAAGTAGATATATATATAATTATAAAAGAGAACCTCTGCAGTATATATATTATATAGCTTAACACTGAAACGAAGCTATGTATATCACCTAACATGCAATGCCTATGTACCACACATCTAACAATCTGATGTGTAATATTTGAGATATTTATTAAAATTGAGTTTTACCAACTATGGTATACAACATACAACTTGAAACACAGGGATGGACTATAACTGATATGTCAGTAATTTTATGCATGTATTCAAGCACTTTATATTCTCTACTCTTCTAATTATTGGGGATACAATTCTAATTTAGCAATTCAATTGTAGTAAATCTATAGAACTATGAATCAAATCTAACTACAGGACATATATTATACAGTTTTTTTTCTGAACCCAGGCTATGTATATCACTCATAAGTGAATAATACAAATCATCAGGTGAATATCAATCTACCTGATAGAATTTCAGTACCTGACAACAAATATTGTATGTTCCAGTGGTATATATTCACCATCTAATACTCCATACACTGGGTTCAAATGTGACAACATCTCATTACATGCAATATATACTGTTTGTGGCAATCCCGCAATAGATACTAGACCTAAATCCCTTGAATGGTACCTACCATTAGGAGATCTAATTTAGATTTTTCACAACCAACATATACCCACTACATCTATTCACAAGTATATGTGTATGCTATTACCTGAACTATTACTTTGGCTATCATATCACAGAGGCCTATTCAATTAGATTATATACAGGTAATCTATTTATGACCACCGAATCCTAGGTTTTTAATTTTTTGTAGTAATCCCTTTTTTTAATTATCTTATATTAAAAGTTATGTTTTATATTAATTAATTCTATCCCACCTTCTTGTAGTTAGGACAGTGAGTGCTAATCTCGTATTCTTAATGGGAATCTCTCTTGTATTCCCACACTTCAGCTATCACCTCTCATATGTAGTTTACTTACTACACCAGTCATTGTAAGCTGTGTAATAAATAGAAGCCCACCTCTCATATGTAGTTTACTTACTACACCAGTCATTGTAAGCTGTGTATTAAATAGAAGCCCACCTCTCATATGTATATTACTTACTACACCAGTCATTGTAAGCTGTGTAATAAATAGAAACCCACCTCTCATATGTAGTTTACTTACTATACCAGTCATTGTAAGCTGAGTAATAAATAGAAGCCCACCTCTCATATGTAGTTTACTTACTACACCAGTCATAGTAGCTGTGTAATAAATAGAAGCCCACCTCTCATATGTAGTTTACTTACTACACCAGTCATTGTAAGCTGTGTAATAAATAGAAGCCCACCTCTCATATGTAGTTTACTTACTACACCAGTCATAGTAGCTGTGTAATAAATAGAAGCCCGCCTCTCATATGTAGTTTACTTACTACACCAGTCAATGTAAGCTGTGTAATAAATAGAAGCTCACCTCTCATATGTAAATTACTTACTACACCAGTCATAAAAATATGTGTAATAAATAGAAGCTCACCTCTCATATGTATATTACTTACTACACCAGTCATAGTAACGTGTGAAATAAATAGAAGCCCACCTCTCATATGTAGTTTACTTACTACACCAGTCATTGTAAGCTGTGTAATAAATAGAAGCTCACCTCTCATATGTAATTTACTTACTACACCAGTCATTGTAAGCTGCGTAATAAATAGAAGCCCACCTCTCATATGTAGTTTACTTACTACACCAGTCATTGTAAGCTGTGTAATAAATAGAAGCCCACCTCTCATATGTAGTTTACTTACTACACCAGTCATTGTAAGCTGTGTATTAAATAGAAGCCCACCTCTCATATGTATATTACTTACTACACCAGTCATTGTAAGCTGTGTAATAAATAGAAACCCACCTCTCATATGTAGTTTACTTACTATACCAGTCATTGTAAGCTGAGTAATAAATAGAAGCCCACCTCTCATATGTAGTTTACTTACTACACCAGTCATAGTAGCTGTGTAATAAATAGAAGCCCACCTCTCATATGTAGTTTACTTACTACACCAGTCATTGTAAGCTGTGTAATAAATAGAAGCCCACCTCTCATATGTAGTTTACTTACTACACCAGTCATAGTAGCTGTGTAATAAATAGAAGCCCGCCTCTCATATGTAGTTTACTTACTACACCAGTCAATGTAAGCTGTGTAATAAATAGAAGCTCACCTCTCATATGTAAATTACTTACTACACCAGTCATAAAAATATGTGTAATAAATAGAAGCTCACCTCTCATATGTATATTACTTACTACACCAGTCATAGTAACGTGTGAAATAAATAGAAGCCCACCTCTCATATGTAGTTTACTTACTACACCAGTCATTGTAAGCTGTGTAATAAATAGAAGCTCACCTCTCATATGTAATTTACTTACTACACCAGTCATTGTAAGCTGCGTAATAAATAGAAGCCCACCTCTCATATGTAGTTTACTTACTACAACAGTCATTGTAAGCTGTGTAATAAATAGAAGCACACCTCTCATATGTAGTTTACTTACTACACCAGTCATTGTAAGCTGTGTAATAAATATAAGCACACCTCTCATATGTATTTTACTTACTACACCAGTCATAGTAGCTGTGTAATAAATAGAAGCCCACCTCTCATAGGTAGTTTACTTACTACACCAGTCATTGTAAGCTGTGTAATAAATAGAAGCTCACCTCTCATATGTATATTACTTACTACACCAGTCATAGCAATATGTGTAATAAATAGAAGCGCACCTCCCATATGTAGTTTACTTACTACACCAGTCATTTTAAGCTGTGTAATAAATAGAAGCTCACCTCTCATATGTATATTACTTACTACACCAGTCATAGTAATATGTGTAATAAATAGAAGCCCACCTCTCATATGAATATTACTTACTACACCAGTCATTGTAAGCTGTGTATTAAATAGAAGCTCAACTCTCATATGTATA
Source organism: Bombina bombina (assembly GCF_027579735.1). Taxonomy (NCBI): domain Eukaryota; kingdom Metazoa; phylum Chordata; class Amphibia; order Anura; family Bombinatoridae; genus Bombina; species Bombina bombina. Next base: position 165,282,632 of record NC_069509.1, read on the forward strand.
TTACTTACTACACCAGTCATAGTAACGTGTGAAATAAATAGAAGCCCACCTCTCATATGTAGTTTACTTACTACACCAGTCATTGTAAGCTGTGTAATAAATAGAAGCTCACCTCTCATACGTAGTTTACTTACTACACAAGTCTAGTTACCTGTGTAATAAATAGAAGCCCACCTCTCATATGTATTTTACTTACTACACCAGTCTAGTTACCTGTGTAATAAATAGAAGCCCACCTCTAATATGTATTTCACTTACTACGCCAGTCATAGTAACATGTGTAATAAATAGAAGCCCACCTCTCATATGTATTTTACTCACTACAACACCAGTCATAGTAACGTGTGAAATACATAGAAGCCCACCTCTCATACGTAGTTTACTTATTACACCAGTTATAGTAACCTGTGTAATAAATAGAAGCCCACCTCTCATATGTATATTACTTACTACACCAGTCATAGTAACATGTGTAATAAATAGAAGCTCACCTCTCATACGTAGTTTACTTACTACACCAGTCATGGTAAGCTGTGTAATAAATAGAAGCCCACCTGTCATATGTATATTACTTACTACACCAGTCATAGTAACCTGTGTAATAAATAGAAGCCCACCTCTCATATGTACTTTACTTACTACACCAGTCATAGTAACATGTGTAATAAATAGAAGCTCACCTCTCATACGTAGTTTACTTACTATACCAGTCATAGTAAGCTGTGTAATAAATAGAAGCCCACCTCTCATATGTATTTTGCTTACTACACCAGTCATAGTAACCTGTGTAATAAATAGAAGCCCACCTCTCATATGTAGTTTACTTACTATACCAGTCATAGTAACGTGTGTAATAAATAGAAGCCCACCTCTCATATGTATTTTACTTACTATAACACCAGTCATAGTAACTTGTGTAATAAATAGAAGCCCACATTTCATATGTATATTACTTACTACACCAGTCATAGTTACCTGTGTAATAAATAGAAGCCCACCTCTCATATGTATTTTACTTACTACAACACCAGTCATAGTAACATGTGTAATAAATAGAAGGCCACCTCTCATATGTATTTTGCTTACTACAACACCAGGCATAGTAATATATGTAATAAATAGAAGCCCACCTCTCATACGTAGTTTACTTACTACAGCAGTCACAGTTACGTGTAATACATAGAAGCCCATCCCTCATATGTATTTTACTTACTACACCAGTCTTGGGGGTCGATTTAACAAGGGCCGAATATATTGCTGAAGACCAGGAGCATGCATGCGATTTGAGAACTATATGGCAGCAGCACTTGCAATAATACTTGTATCAATATATATTGCTAAGGACCAGGAGCGTGCATGTGATTTGAGCATTATATGGCAGCAGCACTTGCAATAATAATTGTAGTACTATATAATGCTGACAACCAGGAGCGTGCATGAGATTTGAGCACTATTTGGCAGCAGCACTTGCAATAATACTTGTAGTAGTATATAATGCTGACAAGGAGCATGCGTGTGATTTGAGCACTATTTGGCAGCAGCACTTGCAATAATACTTGTAGTAGTATATAATGCTGACAACCAGGAGCGTGCATGTGATTTGAGCACTATAGGCAGCTGCACTTGCAAAAAACAGAGTTTCATCAAAGAATACTGAGATTAAGTTAATTTTAAAAGTAACTTGGAAAATTATTACATTTTTTAATGGTACTCTATATCTGAAGCATGAAAGTTTAGTTTTGATTTTGAGTTCTATGTTCATTTAATCTTACGTTGATTTATTAAAGTTCACTGGGCAAAGGACATCTTTCTTGTCATTTTAATGAAAACATTTCAACAGCAGAAACAGTTTGATGTCTGTGACATTTTGCTGTCACAGTTTGGCTACATTTTCAGCCCTGTTATGATGGGATACCACAAAGTAATATCTTTAAAACGGGCATGAAGCAAAATGTTCTTTCATGATTCAGATAGAGAAGCAATTTTAAACAACCTTCTAATTTACTTCTATTATCAAATTTTCTTCATTCTCTTGGTATCTTATGTTGAAAAGCCAGAGAGCAAGCTCAGGGGGGTGAACATGTCTGGGGTACTATATAGCAGCAGTTTATCAAGATCGTTATCTATTTTCAAGAGCACTAGTAGTAGTGCACCAGAAATCTACCTAGCTATCTCTTCAACAATGAACACCATGGGAACAAACCACGGTTGAGAAAAAAATTAGATTGGAAACTATTTTTAAAATGTATCAATCTGTCTTAAAGGGACACTCAGGTTTTATTACATTTTCATGATTCTGATACAGCATGTCATTTTAAGCAACTTTCCAATTTACTTCCATTAAAAAAAATGTGCACAGTCTTTTATATTTACACTTTTTTTGAGTCCAGCTCCTACTGAGCATGTGCAAGAACTCAGACTATACATATATGCATCTGTGATTGGCTGATTGCTATCACATGGTACAAGGGGAGTGGAAATATACATAACTTTGAAATGTGTTAAAAAAGAATCTACTACTCATTTGCAATTCAGAGTAAATGTTATTGTATTGTCTTGTTATCTTGCATTTGCTGATTATGCAAATCTGCTGTGTTTACTGGTCCTTTAATATAATAAGAAAAAAATGTTTTCGTTTCATATCCCTTTAAGTGAAACAACTCTTCCAGTTCTGCTTATGAATATGGTTTCATTTTTGTTTAGCTTTGCAAATTGTTTGTCACAGATATTAGGCTCGTATGTCATTTCTTTACCTCGGCTTTAAAAAGAACTAGTGCAAATCTGTCTAGTTCCATTTAATATTCTGCTCCAAAGCTTGACTCCTCTCTTTTTAATCCTCTTTACGCTGTGTGGCCCCTGCTAGTTACTAAAGGACAGTGACAGCTCCCCATCAGCATTCACCAGCTCAGAGTCATTGCAGCATATACAGTTCCTGGAATACATTCAAATGCATGACATTTTATCACTGATTAACTCCACAGAGAATCATATCATTGTGCCTGTCTCTTTACAACCATCTTTGTCACAGATGTATGTGTGTGAGCACAACCAATGTTACCATTTACAACTTTTTGGGGTACCCTTAATTTTAGGAATCTTCCTTATTTGCTCAAACGTTTATACCTTCTCCCAGGTTCTCATATTTTTCACCCTTATTTTTTACATGTAAAAGTTTATTTTCAGAACATTTATTATTGTACTCTTGTACTCTTATTTAGTTAAGAAATTTGATGTATCTGATAGTTTAATGCCTTTATTCCCACTGTGCCTTAAAGGGACAGTCTACTTGAAAATTGTTATTGTTTAAGAAGATAGATAATCCCTTTATTACCCATTCCCCAGTTTTGCATAACCAACATGGTTATATTAATACACTTTTTACCTCTGTGATTATCTTGCATCTAAGCCTCTGCAGACTGCCCTTTATCTCAGTTCTTTTGACAGACTTGCATTTTAACCAATCAGTGCTGACTCAAAAATAACTCCATGGGAGTGAGCACAATGCCATCTACATGGCACACATGAGCTAGTGCTCTCTAGCTGTGAAAAACTGTCAAAATGCAGAGATAAGAGGCCATTTTCAAGGTCTTAGAAATTAGCATGAGTCCCTAGGTTTACCTTTCAACAAAGAATGCCAAGAAAACAAAGCAAATTTGATGATAAAAGTAAACTGGAAAGTTGCTTAAAATTGCATGCTCTATATGGATCATGAAAGTTTAATTTTGACTAGACTGTCCCTTAAAATGAGAAATAGGGGCCTATTTATTACGGATCATGTCTGCTACACATCGATAAATGACGACAGCATACGTAGTCGGCATGAATTATTGCACCAACAGTTCTTATGAACTGCTGGTGCAATGCCACCCCCTGCAGATTTGCGGCCAATCGGCTGCTAGCTGGGGGTGTCAATCAACCTGATCGTATTCGATCGGGTTGATTTCTGTCCGACACCTCAGAGAAGGTGGACAGGTTATGGAGGAGCGGTCTTTAGAAACACGGGGCATCAAGCTCATAAATATGCCCCATAGAATTCACTGATTTGCAAAAAGTTGTTGTAGGTGTTTAGCTAGACTGTGTGAAGGAAATGATTTGTATGAAGAATTTTGTTTTACTAAACTGTATCAAATTGTAAAATAAAGTGTTTTTTGATTGGGTAACTACTGTATAATTTGTACATTTTGTACATGAAATATGTTGATTACTTAGTCTCCCTTATTTACTTAATAAAAAGCCCTTTTAGCTGTGGAATTAGATAAGTGAAAATGGCCCCGTGTTTATAATAATCGAGAATACGGATTGTGATTAGTAGAAACAGTACTGATAGGATAGAAATGTCAGAATTTAAAATTATAGAGTCAATATAAGATGTAAAAAAAAAGCTGACAAGCCGGCTCATCTTTGGCTCAGCACCCTGGATAGCGCTTACTGATTGGTGGCTAAAATAAAGATTCCAAGAGAACAAAGAATAATTGCTAATTGAGTAAATTAAAAAGCTATTAGTATCCCTTTAGCTTGTGTTGTATAAGCCACTGCTGACTATTTGAGAAGGTGTGGTTTTTTAAAACAGGTGAATGGTACTGAAAGCATATATCCATATGCTGCTGGCAAACAGTAATACATTTTAGTAGAATCATTTGTGCTAATGCATGTATATTGCAAAAATGCTTCTATTTAAATTTAAATGCACCTTTGAAATTTTAAATGTGCATGCGGCTATCATGAACGCGCATCGGATCATGGATGACGTTTGAGGGTAGTCACATACACATTGCCAAATGGGGGCATAAATAGAACGGGGTTAGACGCCCATGGGGGACCAATGAGATTAGGATATCGCTTAATCGTCACTACGAAAGGAAAAATGCAGGCGGAGGAATGGCGAAAAAGCCTATCAGCTTTCAGGGTAAAAAACTGATATTAGACATTAATAGTAGAAAAATGATGAATGAAAGTGAGGTTATTTTTAATAGATTGATATAACCTTATATAGTGATATCTCAACTTGACTTTCAGTTTAAAGGGACATTATACACTAGAGTTTTCTTTGCATGAATGTTTTGTAGATGATCTATTTATATAGCCCATCTGGGAGTGTTTTGTAACAATGTATAATTTTGCTTATTTTTAATAACATTGTGCTGATTTTCAGACTTCTAACCAAGCCCCACAGTATCAGATGTATACATGCATATACAGACTCTTGCAGGCTCCTGTTTGTGTAATTGGTCTTTTCATGATTTTCAGATCAGTATCTGTGCATATTCTTCTTTATAATAGTGTCTATTACATGTAGTTATAGGAAAATTGGTGAATACTGTTCCTTTAAAGGCATTTTATTATGTATGCATCATAAATTAATCACTGCATTTCAAAAGATCTACATGCAAAATAAAGGTATTTAAAACTCTTTTTTTCCTTCTTAAAAGCTGCGGCCAGTTAAGGAAAGATTTAAATGAACCATATCATGCAATCCCTGTGCAGCATGTAGAAATAGCAGCATTTTGCATTTCACAGAATGTTTAGAGTTAATTTGCAGGAAAACTGACAAAATAAATAATGAAAAATCAATGTAACATTTTTCATTTATAATTAAAGGGCTATCAAATGTTGTGAAAAAGCATAAAAACAAATTTGTCATTTGAAGTTAGTCTGATCTAACTTTACTTACATTTTTGTAGAAACGAAGCTTCTTTCTAGTTTCCAAACTATTTTTTTTATTTCCACTGATATCAGCAATGACCACCCTTAAAAATGGCAGTGGATTACATAAAATCTTTGGCCAATTGCAGCGAAGCAAATTTACATATTAATTACATCTCTATATGTTTATGTGTACGAAAGTTGCACAAGCAGAGGTGCGGATGATGTTGCGTATGTGCACGTCATATCTAAACGATCACTCTGAAGACAGATTGGAATAGACAGTGACGTATTGCGTAGTGTGTGCAACCAAAAACAAGTTATGCTACTTCAAACCAAGTAGCCCACCATGATTGAACTAGAAAATGTGTCACCCTGTGGATTCAGAAACACTTCTTTTCTAAAGATTTCTAAAGAAAGTAGCGTCAAAAGAAAAAAAAAACACATAACAAGGTATTATAAAGGGACACTGAACCCAAATTTTTTCTCATAAGCAGGCAATTTTAGGTAACTTTCTAATTTACTTCTATTATCAATTTTCCTTCATTCTCTTGCTATCTTTATTTGAAAAGCAAGAATGTATGTTTATAAGCCGGCCCATTATTGGTTCACAACCTGGGTTGTGCTTGCTGATTGGTGGCTAAATGCACCCACCATTAAATAAGTGCTGTCCAAGGTCTGAACCAAAAATTGGCTGGCTCCTTAGCTTAGATGCCTTCTTTTTCAAATAAAGATAGCAAGAGAACGAAGAAAAATTGATAATAGTAAATTAGAAAATTGCATGCTCTAACTGAATCATTTGGGTTTAGTATCCCTTTAAGATAGAAATTAATTTTTACTGACTATTAATTAACTATTCTTTAATTATGTTTAATCCTTTTTGTAGATGTTAAATATAGTTATCTGCAAGCAATAGACTAGTAATAAATACTCTAGCACTTTAAAGTATTTATTTATTGCGTTTTTTTTTCATTCTGATTACTATTAATGGATTATGTTACCTACAATGTACTGTACATGAGTAATCCCCTTGGCTATACCTAGCAGATCAATAATCTATGTCACATTATGAGAAAAATGTTAAACTATGTCTTAGATCAGTTTTATCCGCTGCATGCAGATACTTAAACCTTCAGTCATTGGCAGATACTTATACCTGGAGTCATTGGCAGATACTTAAAGGGACACTGAACCCAATTTTTTTCTTTCATGATTCAGATAGAGCATGCAATTTTAAGCAACTTTCTAATATACTTCTATTATCAATTTTAATTCGTTCTCTTGCTATCTTTATTTGAAAAAGAAGGCATCTCAGTTAAGGAGCCAGCAAATGTTTGCTTCAGTACCATGGACAGCACTTGTTTATTGGTGCTGACCAATCAGCAAGGAAAACCCAGGTTGTTCACCAAAAATGGGCCGGCATCTAAACTTACATTCTTGCTTTTCAAATAAACATACCAAGAGAATGAAGAAAATTTGATAATAGGAGTAAATTAGAAAGTTGCTTAAAAATACATGCTCTATGTGAATCAAGAAAGAAAAGTTCAGTGTCCCTTTAAACCTTCAGTCATTGGCCACAACAACGTTCTTAGAAAAGTAAACTGTCTTTACATTTTAAGTTCCTTGACAAATGAGATGAGTTTTTCTGACATCCACAGTCTCTGAGGTTGAGGGTACGTTAAGAAGCAGCGGTTTTAAGTCTGTTGCTTATTAACTTTTAATTACAGGCTTGTATGAGGAACGTCCCGAAGCTGATTACACACTATTAACCTTAATAGATATATTTTCAGATTTTTTGATGTATGCAGAATTCTCTGTTTTCATCATTTAGACATAATGGACTTATTTCATGCCCAGGGGCTTTTTTTTAAGTTGAGATCATGTTCGAAATTCATAGGGTCTCTCTCCACTCAACTTTTCTAGTGATTTGAAAGTAGACAATTCTTATTATTAACATTGAGGGCTTAATGTATTAAGACACAGATGCTGCTCTGATTCAGCGGACAGAAATCAAGCCGATCGAATATGATCGGGTTGATTGACACCCGATTGGCCACGAAGCTGCAGGGGGCGGTATTGCACCAGCAGTTCACAAGAACTGCTGGTGCAATGATAAATGCAGAGAGCGTATGCTGTCGGCATTTATCGATGTGCAACGGACATAATACGCTATATCGGATCATGTCTGCACGCACAATCAGAAATAGGCCCCCTTGAGTGAGCCTGCTTTCCGCAATGTAAGAAGCAATGATCACCTGATGGCTGTTTCTTACCATCTCTGCTACCTCTGAGTTGGTGGTGATTGACAGGCCCTGCTTTTGCATGATCGGTCACACAAGAGCAGGTGCTTTTGCAGTGGTACAACCGTGCAGTGGACGTACAGAGTCCACTGTCCATTCTCCACAAAGGTAGATGTACAGTTTCACATGGGTCCCATAGTTGTGTTAAGTGTCTCAATAATAATGTAAATGTTCACAATTTTAAAATATTCACACGTCTGTTTTATTAGCTGGATAGAAGAAAAACCTTTAGACAAGGTGTTGGCCATACACAAACTGAGGTCTTCTAGATGTGCCCCAACCCTGTTTAAGCAAGCAGAATCCATAAAGCCAACTTTTCCTTGGTTCAAACGTAGGTCTTTTCCATGAGTGTGCATGTGAATTGAAAACTATAAGCTAGATTACAAGAGGAGCACAATATTATTAGCGCTATTGCTCATTAACCACTCTTAAGCCCAATCAATAGAGCTTCTATTTTTTCACTGATATCACAAGCCCAAAATTATTGGTTATCACTCAATGTAGCGCCAAGCCGAGCAAGTAGGGAAGTTCATATATTTCTGTGCTATATTATTAATCATTTACTTCAGGTCTTAAAAACAGTTACATTTTACAGTGATATTTTGGATTGCCTTTAAAGGGACAGTCTAGTCAAAATTGAATTTTCATGATTCAGATAGAGCAGCAATTTTAAGCAACTTTCTAATTTACTCTTATTATAATTCTTTGTTTGTTCTCTTGGTATCCTTATTTTAAAAAGCAGGAATGTAAGCATAGGAGCTAGCCCATTTTTGGTTCAGCACCTGGGGAGCACTTGCTGATTGGTGTCTAAATGTAGCAACCAATCAGCAAGCGCTACCCAACTTCTGATCCAAAAATGGTCTGGCTCTTAAGCTTGCATTCAAATAAAGATACCAAGAGAACGAAGAAATATTGATAATAAGAGTACAATAGAAAGTTGCTTAAAATTGCATTCTCGATCTGAATCATGAACGTTTAATTTTGACTAGACTATCCCTTTAAGTGCGTCTCTGAGCCATCACAGAGTTTCCCACTCTGGTACTAACGACGGCTCAGAGCTAGCACTCTCCCAACTTGAGGGAGATCTGGGGGCTCCCACCCGCTCCTACCCCGGTGATCCGGCCTGCATAGCAACAGGCATCACCGGGACTTTACGTTTTGTGCGGTGACATCACGTGCAATGACGTGATGATGTCACCGTGCCACTTTATTAAAAAATTACAATACAAAGTATTGGGAAAGGGGGCATGATGCTCAGGCATCTAAGCAGCTACAGACCCCCAAGACCCACCGTTGGAAAGGTAATCGCCTGACCTTTCTAACGGTGTAAGTCTTGGGGATCTGAAAAAAAAATACAAAAGTTAAAAAATAAAAATGTAAAAAAATAAACATAAAAAAAACTTAAATCACCTTAGCACCTAGGTGGGAAAGTGCTTAGCACTCAAAGGGTTAAAGGGACATAAAGTTCCCAAATTTTCTTTTCTGGTTCAGATAGAACATACCATTTTAAACAATTTCCCAATTTACTTCTATTATTAATTTTTCTTCAGGAGAGGGAGCGTATATCTGTAGCACTATATGGCCACAGTTTTGCAACAATGTTATACATTAGCAAGAACACTAGATGGCAGCAATTTTATAACAATGTTATACATTAGCAAGAGCACTAGATGGCAGCAGTTTTATAACAATTTTATACATTAGCAAGAGCACTAGATGGCAGCAGTTTTATAACAATGTTATACATTAGCAAGAGCACTAGATGGTAGCAGTTTTATAATAATGTTATACATTAGCAAGAACACTAGATGGCAGCAGTTTTATAACAATGTTATACATTAGCAAGAACACTAGATGGCAGCAGTTTTATAACAATGTTATACATTAGCAAGAACACTAGATGGCAGCAGTTTTATAACAATGTTATACATTAGCAAGAGCACTAGATGGCAGCAGTTTTATAACAATGTTATACATTAGCAAGAGCACTAGATGGTAGCAGTTTTATAACAATGTTATACATTAGCAAGAACACTAGATGGCAGCAGTTTTATAACAATGTTATACATTAGCAAGAACACTAGATGGCAGCACTATTTCCTGTCATGTGGTACTTCAGATGTGCACTCTACTTATCTAGATATCTCTTCAACAAAGAATAACATGTGAACGATGCAAATTTGATAATAGAAGTAAATTGGAAACTTTTTTTAAAATTGTATTCTTTATCTGAATCATTAAAGAAAAATTTTTGGTTTCATTTCCCTTTAACTCACAATTTGTAATATGAATGCAATTAACACGTAATAGCAATTCATGTGATATTCCTTAAAAGTATGGGGAGCACAATTTTTTTTATAAGGCTTTAGTTTCAATCTGGTATCACAAGCGGATGATGAAATATTTTGAGTTATTCTTTGCACGAGGTGGAACATCAGGAAATTAACCTTGCACTTGTAATCCACCCCTATAAATGTAACCTTGTGACCAGCATTGTTACTAGCACAGCAGTTTAATAGTGTTTAAGACACGTGCACACACATGGGCCTACCTCAGTATCCTATTTCAACAAAGGAGACCAGGAAAACAATATAGGTCAATTTAAAAATGCACAGTGTAGCAATGTGTTCTAAAATGATGCCTTGGTTGATTAAATATTTTTATTTGCTTTCATGCTAAGATAGCGATGCAATTTATATAACCTAACATAAACAACTAACTACTTTATCACTGCGGTTCTACTGACCCAATAAACATGACCATGTGATTCTTATTTTTTTAAAACTCTTTTTACTGATTCTAAGCCCAGTAATAAGGAGTTTAACATTTTGTTCACAGTGGTAAACTGATACTTTGTAACGTGCCAGCAATGGATTACAGTATCTGCAGCATTTCATTTTAAAGGATAATATGATAAAAGAATACCAGGTGTTGTATGTGAGGTCTTTATTACACCGTTAAGACTAAACTGAAACATAGAAACATAGCAGTTCTGGGCAGATGCAGTAATGTGTAACTGATTGTTTGTAGGTAGAGAAACTAGTGTCTTATATCAGTTAGGACGTGATCATTTAAAGTCAATGTCAATTTTGATGCTAAAGTGCCCGGTTTTTAAAACTTTGATTAAAAACAGGGGCACTTTAATTCATCAAAATTTACATTTTACTCCTGTTGTAACAAAAAACATACCTTTTAAACTTCACAACAGCTCCAGCTTCCTCCGGTCTCACAAGCCATTTCTGATGTCAGAAATGATTGATAGGTCATCCTCCAATCACAGCTTGCCTCCCGGGGGATTCAGTGTCTGATTCACTGCTGTGATTGGAGGAAGCCGGATGCCTCATTTTAGACCCAGGAAGAGGCTTTGAAACGGGTGGAGGAAGCTGGAGCTGCTGTGAAGATTAAAAGGTAAGTTTTTTTCACAACAGGAGTGAAATGAAAATTTTGATGAATTAAAGTGCCCCTGTTTTTAATCAAAGTTTTAAAAACCGGGCACTTTAGCATCAAAATTTACATTCACTTTAACAATTACAAGACACAATGAAAAATGCTAATTGGCTAGAAATTTCCACTAGTATAAAACAGTAGAATAGTATTTTTTTTTTTTTAAAAGTAATGTTTTCCCATTGGTATTCACTGATGATTGCAACAAATATAATTAAATGATCTGATTTTTTACATTCCTCTTAATCAAAATGCACATAAATGTATAAAATTGTTGCAAAGAGTGCTCCCATATAGTGCGGTAGAGACGTGCATATTGCTCATCATACCACAGTATACTGTCATGAAAAAAGCTAAGTTACAACTAAGGATGCAAAGAGAAAATGGTAAATTGGGTATAAGAAGCAAATTGGAAGTTTTTTTTTTTTTTGATGGCTACTAAAGTCAAAATTAAACTTTCATAATTTAGATAGATCATGCAATTTTAGGAAACTTTCCAAATTTACTTATACAGGTAGCCCTCAGTTTACGCCAGGGTTAGGTTCCAGAAGGAATGGTTGTAAATCGAAACCGTTGTAAATTGAAACCAAGTTTATAATGTAAGTCAATGGGAAGTGAGGGAGATAGGTTCCAGGCCCCTCTCAAAATTGTCATAAGTGACACCTAATACATTATTTTCAAAACTTTGAAATGAAGACTTTAATTAAATGCTAAACAGCATTATAAACCTAATAAAATAATCACACAACACAGAATATATAATTAAACTAAGTTAAATGAACAAAAACATTTGCTAAACAGCATTATAAACCTAATAAAATAATCACACAACACAGACTTCACTTGCATTTTTCTGCAAACAGTTCTTTCTATTCATTCCAATCTGCACTGATTTATAGACAGGAAGATCTTGTTCCTTTGAAATCTGCTCGATAACTCTGGTCTGGTTAAACTGATTAATTTCAGCTTGCTTGGCTTTGCTGCAACATAAGCGGATAGCTCCACCTACTGGCTATTTTAATAAAAGCACTGCTTTTCAATGCTTTTCAATAGCAGTCACATGACTGGAAAAAAAGGTTGTTATTCTGAAACGGTGTAAATTGAACGTTGTAAAACGAGGGTCACCTGTACTGTATTATCAAATTGTGCTCAATATTTTTATATGCACACCTTCTGAGGAACAAGCTCACAGTATATATGCATATGTGTTTGTAATTGGCTACTAGCTGTCACATGATGCAGGAGCAGGAGATTTAAAGGGAATTTTATAATTTGTTAAAAAAAAAATCTGCTGTTCATTTGAGTTTAGAGTAAATGCTTTTACATTGTACTTTGATCACGATTTTGTTGGTTATTTGATTCTACTATTTGTAAGTAATGTCCCTTTAAATTGAATAAACTGTCTGATTGAAGAAAGTTTCATTTTGACTTAGGTGTCCTTCTTAAGGACTCAATACACTTCTTAATAAAAGTCTTAGTTCTTCAGAGAGAGCAAATATTGCAGCTCTATTGGTCTTGAAATTATGCAATATCTAGAAAATGGTCACGCTGCCCAGGTTGCATCTGTTCCTTAGATATCATAAATCTCATTGTATATCTTTGCCTCAAAGAATTTTCTCAAACTCCTTCATGCAATTCACAAAGTGCTTCATGTTTCACTTCATCTGACAATGACAGTTACTTCAAATTACAGTAAATAACTCTATAAAATGTATTGCCTGCAATTTCATTTTGAATCGAGCTATGCTGTTGTGGAATAGCAATTCAGTAATATATTTTGTTGTTATTTCCAAATACAATAAGATGTCTTTCTAATCTCTATCTATCTATCTATCTATCTATCTATCTATCTATCTATCTATCTATCTATCTATCTATCTATCTATCTATCTATCTATCATCTATCTATCCAGAGGCGTAACAAGAAACCACAGGGCCCAGGTGCAAGAATCTAAGAAGACCCCCCACCCCCAAAAAAAGAGAATTTGATACATATCTTTTTTTTTTTTTAACATTTAACACAGAAAAAAAATGTGAATCAGATTACATGTCTGCAAATGGAGGGACCCTGTGCCCACAGTCTGTGAGATGGTCTGACCCCCTGTTACTGTATATAGTGACACTGTTTAACCCACCAGTACTGTATATAGTGAGTCAGTGACACAGAAGGATATTTTTCAAAAGTCTTGCAGACCTGATCCGATCAGGTCCGCCAGACCTCGCTGAATGCGGACATCAATACGCTCTCCGTATTCAGCATTGCACCAGCAGCTGTTGTGAGCTGCTGGTGCAATGCCGCCCCCCCTGCAGATTCGCCGCCAATCGGCCGCCAGCAGGGAGGTGTCAATCATCCCGATCGTACTCGATCGGGTTGAATTGCGGCGATGTCTGTCAGCCTGCTCAGAGCTATCTATATCAGTTCAGGCAGTGGCAGGTCAACGTTTTTTATTTAAAAAAAATAAAATTTGCAAACCTCTGCACCCCCTGTAGTTTCGCCCCTCTATCTATCTATCTATCTATCTATCTATCTATCTATCTATCTATCTATCTAATCTATATCTATCTATCTCTCTATTTATTCTATGTCTATCTATCTAATCTACGTCCATCTATCTAATCTATGTCTATCTATCTAATCTCTATCTATCACCTATTATTCTATCTATCTATATTCATCTATCTATTACCTTTCTATTTAATCTATATATATCTAATCTATATATATCTATATATCTATCTATCTAATCTCTATCTATCTATATATCTATCTATTTATCTATTATCTATCATCTATCATTCTATCTATCTATCTGTCTATCTAATCTCTATCTATCTATCTATCTATCTATCTATCTATCTATCAATATATGCTATATCCCTCTACCTATCTATTATCTATCTATTTATCTATCTATCTATCTATCTATCACCTATCTATCATCTATCTATATATCTATCTATTGTCTACTTTATATATCTATCTAATCTATATCTATTTCTATCTATCTATCAAACTATCTCTATCTATATATCTATCTATCTCTCTCTATCTATCTAATCTATATCCCTATCTAATCTATATCTATCTATCTATATATCTACCATCTATCTATATATCATCTATCTATCAATCTATCTTTCTATCTTTCTATCTATCTATCTATCTATCTATCTATCTATCTATCTATCATCTATCTTTCTTTTTATCTATTTATCTATCTATCTAATCTATATTTATCTATCTATCTATCTATCTATCTATCTATCTATCTATCTATCTATCTATCTATCTATCTATCTCCAGTATATATCTATCTAATCTATATCTATCTATCTGTCTCTCTATCTATCTGTCTATTTATTATCTAGCTATCTAACTATCTAATATACGGCTAGATTACGAGTTTTGCGTTAGAGGCTATGCGGTGCTAACGAGCAGTTTTCTCTCACCGCTCACTTACCTACAGAGCTGGTATTACAGGTTTTCAGAAACCCGGCGTTAACAGGCAAGAAGTGAGCATAGAGCAAAATTTAGCTCCATATCTCACTCCAAAACCAGCGCTGCTTAAGTCAGCGGTGAGCTGGTTGTACGTGCTCGTGCACGATTTCCCCATAGGAATCAACGGGGAGAGCCGACTGAGAAAAAGTCTAACACCTGCAAAAAAGCAGCGTAAAGCTCAGTAACGCAGCCCCATTGATTCCTATGGGGAAACACATTTTATGTTTGAGGACTTCGACCCGGTTGGATGAAGACTTCTGCCGCTTCCTTGAGGATGGATGTCTGGTCTTCAGAACAGTAAGTCAATCTTCAGGGGGTTAGTGTTAGATTTTTTTAAGGGTGTATTGGGTGGGTTTTATTTTTTAGATTAGGGTTTGGGCCGCAAAAGAGCTAAATGCCCTTTTAAGGGCAATGCCCATCCAAATGCCCTTTTCAGGGCAATAGGGAGCTTAGTTTTTTTAGATAGTATTTTATTTGGGGGGTTGGTTGTGTGGGTGGTGGGTTTTACTGTTGGGGGGTTGTATGTATTTTTTTTTTACAGGTAAAAGAGATGATTATTTTGGGGCAATGCCCCTCAAAAGGCCCTTTTAAGGGCTATTGGTAGTTTAGTTTAGGCTAGGTTTTTTTTTTTTTTTTGATAGGGCTATTAGATTAGGTGTAATTAGTTTAAAGATCTGTAATTTGTTTATTATTTTCTGTAATTTAGTGTTGTTTTGTATTTTAGCTAATTTAATTTAATTTAATGTATTTAATTGTTGTTAATGTAGTTAATTTATTTAATTAGAGTGTAGTGTTAGGTGTTAGTGTAACTTAGGTTAGGTTTTATTTTACAGGTACTTTTGTATTTATTTTAGCCAGGTAGTTATTAAATAGTTAATAACTATTTAATAACTATTCTACCTAGTTAAAATAAATACAAACTTGCCTGTAAAATAAAAATAAACCCTAAGCTAGATGCAATGTAACTATTAGTTATATTGTAGCTAGCTTAGGGTTTATTTTTTATTTTAAAAAAAGTTTTAAATAGGAATTATTTAGGTAATAATATTAATTTTATTTAGATTTATTGTAATTATATTTAAGTTAGGGGGTGTTAGGGTTAGACTTAGACTTAGGTTTAGGGGTTAATACATTTAGTATAGTGGCGGCGACGTTGGGGGCGGCAGATTAGGGGTTAATAAAGGTAGGTAGGTGGCGGCAATGTTAGGGACAGCAGATTAGGGGTTAATAATATTTAACTAGTGTTTGCGGCGGTTTAGGGGATAATATGCTTATTATAGTTGCAGCGATGTCCGGAGCGGCAGATTAGGGGTTAAAAATTTTATTTTAGTGTTTGCGATGTGGAAGGGCCTCGGTTTAGGGGTTAATAGGTAGTTTATGGGTGTTAGTGTACTTTTTAGCACTTTAGTTATGAGTTTTATGCTACGGCGTTGTACCATAAAACTTTTAACTACTGACTTTTAAATGCGTTAGGACTCTTGACGGGATAGGGTGTTCCGCTCACTTTTTGGCCTCCCAGGACAGATTTGTAATACCGGCGCTATGGAAGTCCCATAGAAAAAAGACTTTACGAAGTTTACGTAAGTCGTTTTGCGGTAAGGCCAAAAAAGTGCGCTGTGACCGTAAACCTGCAAGACTCGCAATACCAGCGGTAGTAAAAAAGCAGCGTTAGGACCTGTTAACACTGCTTTTTTACCCTAATGCACAACTCGTAATCTAGCCGATATATATATATATATATATATATATATATATATACACAGTATATAATCTATATCTATCTATCATCTATATATCTATATATCATCTATCTATCTAATCTATGTCTATATCCCTATCTAATCTATATCTATCTATCTATCTATCTATCTTTCTATCTATCATCTAGCTTTCTATCTATCTATCTATCTATCTATCTATCTATTCTATATCTATCTATCTCCAATATATATCTATCTAATCTATATCTATCTATTTATCTAAGCTATATCTATTTACCTATTATTATTATTATTATCGGTTATTTGTAGAGCGCCAACAGATTCTGCAGTGCTAATCTATCATCAATCTTCCTATCTATTTATCTATCTATCATCTATCTATATATAATCTATCTATCTATCTATCTATCAATCTATATATCTATCTATTAATCTATATATATATAATCTTTATCTATCTATCTATCATCTATCTATATGTCATCTGTCTGTCTATCTATCTATCTATCTATATATCTAATCTATATCTAGATTTGTAATAGGGGAAACCTGCCATTCCACACGCAAAGGCCAATTTTTCAGCGGTATAGTCGCACCTCAAAACTTGTAATTTAGGTGATAATTTTAGATGAAAAGGATAGAGGAAACAGAAGCTAGCTTTTCATCTAAGGAAGTGATTAAGAAAAAAACTTATAATAATTAAGTTTATACCAAATATTAGGGTTCCTATCAAGATAGATTCCCAAATATTTAATAGTATCTGCCACTTTAAATGGGTTAAAATCACAACTCTTCCTAGTCTTATAAATTCATAGAACTTCTGATTTCTTGAAGTTAATTTTATAACCAGAAAAAAAATTAATGAAATCAAACATTTGAAGACAGGCTGGGATACTAATATCTGTTTTTTAAAAAAATAGAAATAGCTCATTAGTATAAAGGGAGAGCACTATTTCTTTGTCACCTTAATATATGACTTTTAATTCCTGTGTAAGAAAAATAGTCAAAGGCTATATTGCTACTATAAGAGAGGGGAAGAGGACAACCTAGTCTAGTTTCCCTTATATAATTTCAAACTAGGTGTTTAACAGCTATTAAATACAATACAGGACATAGGGTTACAAATTAAATTAATTTAAAAAAATATATATTACATTTTTATTTTGAAAATAAATGGTCCCAAGTTATAGAATCAATGTCTTCTCTGCATCAACTGTTAGTAAGGCAAAGTCTGTTTTAGTATTCACCTTATTTATATAGAATTTATTCCAGAAATAGTCCAAGGTCAGTGTTGATTTTTAGTTTTTAGCTCTCCCAGTCATAAAACCTGTTTGATCTTCATGTATGATATCACTTAGATGATAATTGAAGTAAGAACCAGCAAAATTATTTGAACTCATTTGCACCTAGATTACGAGTCTTGCGTTAGGGTTAAAAAGCAGCGTTGAGAGGTCCCAACGCTGCTTTTTAATGCCCGCTGGTATTGCGAGTCTTGCAGGTACAGGTGTACCGCTCACTTTTTTGGCCAGACTCTGGAAATACCGCAAATCCAATTACGTCAATTGCGTATCCTCTTTTTTCAATGGGACTTGCATAGTGCCGGTATTACGAGTCTGACCAAAAGTGAGCGGTAGACCCTCTCCTGTCAAGCCTGGTACCGCATTTAAAAGTCAGTAGTTAAGAGTTTTACACTACAACGTTGTGGCATAAAATTCTTAACTAAAGTGCTAAAAAGTACACTAACACCCATAAACTACCTATTAACCCCTAAACCAAGCCCCCCCCCCCCATCACAAACACTAAAATAAATGTTTAAACCCCTAATCTGCAGAACCGGACATCGCCGCCACTATAATAAACATATTAACCCCTAAACTGCTGCACTCCTGTATCGCAAGCATTATTTAAATTTTATTAACCCCTAATCTGCCGTCCCTAACATCGCCGACACCTACCTACATTTATTAACCACTAATCTGCCGCCCCCAACGTTGCTGCCACTATATTAAATGTATTAACCCCTAAACCTAAGTCTAACCCTAACACCCCCTAACTTAAATATAATTACAATAAATCTAAATAAAATTACTACAACTAAATTATTCCTATTTAAAACTAAATACTTACCTATAAAATAAACCCTAAGCTAGCTACAATATAACTAATAGTTACATTGTAGCTATCTTAGGGTTTATTTTTATTTTACAGGCAACTTTGTATTTATTTTAACTAGGTACAATAGTTATTAAATAGTTATTAACTATTTAATAACTACCTAGTTAAAATAAAGAGAAATTTACCTGTAAAATAAAACCTAACCTAAGTTACAATTACACCTAACACTACACTATAATTAAATTAATTATCTAAACTAAATACAATTAATTACAATTTTAAAAAATTATCTAAAGTACGAACCCCCCCCCACTAAATTACAGAAAATAATAAAATAATTACAAGATTTTTAAACTAATTACTCCTACTCTAATCCCCCTAACAAAATAAAAAAGCCCCCGAAAATAAAAAAATTCCCTACCCTACACTAAATTACAAATAGCCCTTAAAAGGGCCTTTTGCGGGGCATTGCCCCAAAGTAATCAGCTCTTTTACCTATGGGGAAATCGTGCACGAGCACTAATGCCGGGTTTGTAAAAACCCGTAATACCAGCGCTGTCTGCAAGTGAGCAGTGAGCATAAACTGCTCATTAGCACCGCACCCCTGTTAACGCAAAACTCGTAATCTAGGTGTTGGTTAGCTATGAAATAACCATTAAATAATGCCATTAGAGTATCTGCTATTTCTTTCTCTAAGACCTTATAGAATTCTGCTAGGACTTGATCTGGTCTCGGAGCTTTATTTAATTTAACCAAATCAATAACTTTAGATACCTATTTTATAGTAATATAGGTATTTAATTGGCTTAATTGTGCAGTAGATATTTTGGGAAGTTTAATTGTATTCCAAAAAATATTTTTTTTACTCTAAATTTATATCTCTATGTGGATAAATTCCTTGGAAATACTTTAAAAACACTTTTTTTATATCTTTATCTTGCTGCTGCAATGATAAATGCTGACAGTGTATGCTGTCTGCATTTATCGATGTGCGGATACGCTACATCGTATCATGTCCGTTCGCTCATTAATAGATATACCCCAAAGTCTCAGTATATCTCTTGTTTTCTAATAAAATGCCCTTCAAAGTATTATTATTTTCCTAATTTTGGCTAGTGTAATATATATCTATTTAATTGGTATTACATTGAGTCTGTTGTTTTAGAAACATATCTCATAATTATGGTTATCAAAATGACACTGCTGAAGCCAAGTTTTTTGGTCAAATGTATAAATAAATTAAATGCATAATCCACTGTAATATGTTATACTTCCCGGCAAATAGTTACTTTTTGTTTTTATTAAGTACAAAGAAGGCTAGCATTGATATGACCAACTAACATTCCCTTGCACAGAGCCGTTTAACATTCTGCTGGTGCACAAGTATGTGTGTAATTCATTGCTGCTATAAACTGCTAATACTTAGACTGGCTTGATTCTGCTCTGTGATATTTTTTATTTTATGATTATTCCAGACATTTGCACTTTACCTTTTTTCATGGAACTACTAAAGTTCCAGAAAATATTTCTTTCCATAAGCCCAATGTGCTGTATTTTTTATTTGCCTTGAATAACAAAATAAACACAAATTTCTCTGTGTAGGAATAAATTGCTTCTCGGGATGCCAATGATTAAAGTGGTCAGATTTCTTCAATAAAAAGAGGCAAACGTTGTTTAGAATCTGTTAAAAAAAGCATGTGATCATACTGCAAACACATTCTCATATGCAGTCTCTTCTCCTATAGTACAGTTGGGAGTGACAAAGAGGGATAGATTCATTAACAGTCTCTCTAGTTTCTCTGATTCCTATGCTATCTTGAATACAGAGCTTTAGTGAAATGCTACATAGACTGAACGGCCATAAAGTTCCAATAAGAAAATTCTCTAATGTATTAGAGCATTTTTCTATTGCAATATACCCTGCCACCATAAAGGGGTTAAAGGGTTATAAAAAAACAAACAAAAATTATTTCATGATTCAGATAGAGCATGCAATTTTAAACAACCTTATCATTTACTTCTATTATCAATTTTTCTTCATTCTCTTGTTATCTTTTTTTGAAAGGCAAAGACGTAAGGTCAGGAGCGTGCACGTGTCTGAATCACTATATGGCAGCAGTTTTGCAAGAATGTTATCCATTTGCAAGAGCACTAGATGGCAGCACTATTCCCTGCCATTTAGTGCTCCCGATGCCTACCTAGGTATCTCTTCAGCACAAAATATCATGGGAAGCAAATTTGATAATAAAAGTAAATTGGAAACTTTTTTAAAAATAGAATGCTCAGTCTGAATCACAAAATACATTTTTTTTTGTTTCATATCCCTTTAAATGGATAATTAAAGTTAGAATTCTTTGCCAATCCTAAACTGAAAATAGCTGGTGATTGGTGGCTATGCACATATGTTACCTCTGATAGGCTCAGCCGCCCCTGTGTTCAGCTCTGGACCAGAACTAAAGTTAAAATTAAACTTTAAAAATGTATACAGCCTTTTTATATGCAGAATTTGTGAAACATCAGCTCATATTGAGCATGTGCAAAGACTTCAAAGTGTAAATGTTTTATTATTATCATTTATTTTTATAGCGCCACCAAATTCCATTGCGCTGGGTACAATGATAGGGGTATACAATGACATTTTTGATAAAAATACAAAACATAAAACTAAACAAATCTGGTACAGGAGGAAGAGGGACCTGCTCCGGAGAGCTCACAGTCTATAGGTTTATGATGCAGAGACATAAGGTTGGGGTAGTTTGTCACATGGGTTGTAGTTGCAGTAGTGAGTCAGGCAGTTCATGTATTAGTTTGGTTCGGATGAGGGATGGAGGAGATATTGTACGCCTCTCTGCAGGGCCGCCATCAGGGGGTGACAGGGGTGACTCCTGTCAGGGGCCCAATGGGCCAGGGGGGCCCTATGAGGCAAGAAATAAATAAAAAAAAATATTTTGGCAGCAACCAGTGGGTACTACAGCAGAGTGCTAATTGAGCATGGGGAATGTTATTACAAGGAGTAAAGTATTAGCATTTGAGAGGATTTCTGAGTGTGCACTAAACCACTATGCACAGTGTGAGACAGACTTGGCACTTTGTTTGTACAGTCTGTTCCTGAGTCAGATGGCAGATCACTTTAATTTGCAGAGGAGGTAGGACTTACTTAGCAAATATTTTTTATTTCTTTGTGCAATTTCATATTGTAACTTCAGTGTGGTGGGGCCAGGGGTCCATTAAAACATTTTTTTAGCAGCAGTGTATTTGTTTATTTGACAGTGCTGTAGAAATTCTATATTTAAAACCACACAGAAATGTTTCCTCCTCAATACACAAATGGTAGGTGCCCTTTTGGCAGATATGCGTTTTATATATATATATATATATATATATATATATATATATATATATATATATATATATATATATATATATATATATATATATATATATATATATATATTACATTCCAGTTTACTGCTCCTTTGTGCAAGGACTTTCCAGATGCAAGGAGGCATTTTATCTAAGATTTTTACATCTGCATAAAATGTTATACTTTCAGACTAAGATTGCTCAGTGTTTGAAATGAGACAGGTTAACTTAAAACTGTCCAGTTTACACTAAAGCTGACTTATTTTTGAAAAACATACCAACAAGCCTAAATCCTGCATTTAACCAGATCTAATGGTATGATTACCACAGCTTATGATTCCACCAAGACCATATAGAGTACAGCATTTTCAAAATCCATAAGTACAGCTGACAGATGGGAACATTTGTACACTATATTTGAAGTGGTGCTCTTGGTTGGGGAAAATGGGGGAAAAACAAAGCATAGGTCAACCTTTTAAAAGTACTTTTCTTCATCTAGCCATCTACCCAGATCATTAATGTACAATTTTGAATTCACAGAATTATTTTTGTTTACACATTTACAAATATGATTATTTAAAAAGTGATCTCCTAATTTCTGTGATTTTTTTTATCATGCATGTCACACACTGTTGATTTAGGAGATGAAAGGTGGATAAATGTTTCCTCCTGTGAGTGTTTCTGTGGGTGTCTGTGTTTATGTCTTTGTGCTTTGGTTTGTGTCTCTATGAGTGTGTATGTATTTATTTTTCTGTGGGTCTCTCTGTGAGGGTGGGTGTGTATGTCTTTGTGCATTTTCTGTGGGTGTCTGTGAGGGTGTGTGCATATGTCTTTGAGCTTTTTCTATGGGTGTCTCTGCAAGGGTGTGTGTATGTTTGCCTTTGCTTATTTTCTCTGGACGCCTCTGTGAGGGTGGTTGTGTATGTCTGTGTTTTCTGTGGATGTCTCTGTGAGGGTGTGTGTGTATGCATGTATGTCTGTGTTTTCTGTGGATGTCTCTGTGAGGGTGTGTGTTTTCTGTGGGTGTCTCTGTGAGGGTGTGTGCATGTGTGTCTGTTTTCTGTGGATGTCTCAGTGAGGATGTGTGTGTGTGTATGTCTTTCTGTGTTTTATGTGGTTGTCTCTCTGTGTGTGTATGTCTTTGTGTGTTTTCTGTGGGTGTCTCTCTGTGTGTGTATGTCTGTGTGTGTGTGTGTGTATATGTATTTGTGTGTTTTCTGAGGCTGTCTCTGTCGGTGTTTCCTTGGGTGTATGTGCAAGTTTAAGTTTGTGTGTGTGTGTGTCCTTTGTCTGTTCCTTTTTAGGACATTTTGACCTTACTACTGATTATTTACATTTTCTACAGACTTTGAGACTAACAAGACTTTCCAGAAGTCACCAATCTACCATTTAACCTTTAAATTATTGTTTAGGCAGTTCAGGGGCCTTCCTTCCTTTCCTTTTATGAGTGTGTCTCTATGTTACTACCTTTACAACATATACAAGTTTAAATAGACACTTAAGAATAAAGTGCATATACGTTTTAGCCACTTGGTCAAAAATTGCACATGTCAAAGGGGGGGGGGGGGGTCTGATCAATGGTTAAGTCAGGGGCCCCAAAATCTCTAGTGGCGGCCCTGCACATAACACTCTGTCACTAAAGTAAAAGAATAACATTTCATGATTCAGATAAAGCATCCAATTTTAATAACTTCCCAATATACTTCCATTATCAAAATGTGCACATTATTTTTATATGCACACTTTCTGAGACGCGCTATATACATTTTGTGATTGGCTGATGGCTGTCACATGATACAAGGGGTGGGGAAATTTGGATTAACTTTGAAATTGTCCAGAAAGTATTCTACTGCTCAATTCAAATTAAGCAAGTGCTATTACAGTGTCTTATTGTTGTGTGTTTGTCAAATTTTCAATTCTACTGTAGTTAGTGGTTCTTTAATGATTTTAGGGGTATAAATGGAATTTAGAATTTTGATCACTGGAAAAACAAAATGATAATCTTTATCTGACATAAATACACTCAAGATTAAGATCAATCCCATAATTCTCAAAATGTCTCATATTGGCTATTCCAATCAGCCAATAGAATGCTAGCTCAATCCTATTGACTGATTGGGTAAGCCAATAGGATGCGGTAGGGCCTCGGTTTAGGGGTTAATAGGTAGTTTATGGGTGTTAGTGTACTTTTTAACACTTTAGTTATTAGTTTTATGCTAAAGCTTTGTAGCATAAGACTCATAACTACTGACTTGAGATGGCGGTACGGATAGTGTCGGTATTTGTAACGCTCACTTTTTATCCTCACCGCAAATCTCGTAATACCGGCACTGTGGAAGTACCATGAAAAAACGTAATTTTTACGTGTGCAGGACTAATGTTGCGCTACAGGCTAAAAGTTGTGTGGTACAGCTATAACGACAAGACTTATAATAGCTGCGGGGCTGATTTAACGCTGAAAATGCCATATATTCAGCGTTACAAGCTGGAATGCAAAACTTGTAATCTAGCTGAATGTTTGTTTGTTTTTAGCACAGGACTACACATTTAATAAACGGCTAAACATTTTGAAACACTCTATTATGGAACAAAAACTAAATATATATACTGTATATATATATATATATATATATATATATATCATTTTAAGAAAAGAAGAAAAAAAAAACAAATGCACTTTTAAAACTCTCTTTTATATTGAACACATAATATATATTGTGTACTTAGTGATTGAATAACCCTGATACCTATTTGCGTTCCATTCTTTTCAAAAGCATGTTTGGTATTGTTTATTGTACTTTCTATTATCTCGAATGGCCGCGTGTTTCTGTGAAAAAGACTCAGGGTTAGCTCGGCTCCCCCAGTGCACTATGGGTAAGCATAAGGCTACAGGTGAACTTTTTCAAAGAAACATTTACATTTGTTTTAATGAAAATAAATTAGCCAATAGAATGAGAGCTGCTTAAATCCTATTGGCTGATTTGAATAGCCAATAGGATTTTAGCAGCCCTAATTCCTATTGGCTGATTCAAATTTTTCAGCCAATAGGAATGTAAGGGACGCCATCTTGAATCCCGTCCCTTGCACTGAAGATTCAGTGTACAGCGGCAACCGTATGAAGAGAATGCTCCGCGCCTGATGTCTTCAGGATGGACCCACTCCAAGCCTCCAGGATCAAGATAGAATATGCCGCCTTTATTAAGATTGAAGAGGCTGCCTGGATGAAGACTTCTCTGTGCTTGGATCAGGACATCCGCCGGGATGAAGATTGAAGAAGCCACCTGGATGAAGACTTCCCCGGGATGAAGATCGTTCAAGCGGGACTTCAAAAACTGTAAGTGGATCGTCAGGGGGTTAGTGTTAGGCTTTTTAAAGGGTTTATTGGGTGGGTTTTATTTTTTAGGTTAGGGTCTGGGCAGTAAAAGAACTAAATTCTCTTTTAAGGGCAATGCCCATACAAATGTCCTTTTCAGGGCAATGGGTATCTTAGGTTATTTTAGATAGTTTTTTTATTTGGGGGGGGTTGGTTGGGTAGTGGATTTTACTGTTGGGAGGGGTGTTTGTATTTAGTTTACAGGTAAAAGAGCTGATATCTTTTGGGCAATGCCCCACAAAAGGCCCTTTTAAGGGCCATTGGTAGTATATTGTAGGCTAGTTTTTTTTATTTTGGGTGGGCTTTTTTTTATTTTGATAGGGCTATTAGATTAGGTGTAATTCTTTTTTTTGGTGATAATTTGTTTGTTATTTTTCGTAATTTAGTGGGGTTTTTTTGTAATTTAGTTAGTTATTATTTTTTGTAATTAGATACTTTTTGTAATTTTTAGAGTAGTGTTAGGATTTTTTTTACTGGTAGTTTAGTTTTATTTAATTGGTAGTTAGTTTAATTTTAGTTTAATAATTATAATAGTTTAATTGTTAGTTTAAAATTAGTTTTTTAATTTGACAGGTAAGTTTTAATTTAATTTAAGATAGGGAAATTGTAATTTTAATATAAAGTTAGGGGGTCGCTAGGATTAGGGGTTACTAGTTTAAATTAGTTTATTTCATTGTGGGGGGCTTTTAGTTTAGGGGTTAATAGTTTATTTTAGTTTTATTTTGCTATGGGGGGCTTGCGGTTTAGAGGTTAATAGGTTTATTATAGCGGTGGTGTGGGTGGACGGCAGATTAGGGGTTAATAATATTTACATAGTGTTTGCGATGTGGGAGGACAGCGGTTTAGTGGTTAATAAATTTATTATAGTGGCGACAATGTCGGGGAGCGGTGCAATAGGGGTTAATAAAAATTTTTAGTGGCGGCGATGTCGGGAGCGCAGATTAGAGGTTAATAAATTTAATATAGTGTTTGTGATGCTGGAGGGCCTTGGTTTAGGGGTTAATAGGTAGTTTATGGGTGTTATTGTACTTTTTAACACATTAGTTATGAGTTTTATGCTACAGCTTTGTAGCATAAGACTCATAACTACTGACTTTAGATGGCGGTACGGATCGTGTCGTTATAGGGTGTAACGCTCACTTTTTAGCTTCACCGCAAAACTCGTAATACCGGCGCTATGGAAGACCCATGAAAAAATTTAACTTTTACGTGTACGGGACTGACGTTGTGGTACAGGCTAAAAGGTGTGTGGTACAGCTATACCAACAAGACTGCCATATTTTTAGCGTTACAAGCCGGAACGCAAAACTTGTAATCTAGCTGAATGTTTGTTTTTAGCACAGGACTACAATTTAATAAACTGCTAAACATTTTGAAACACTCTATGATGGAACAAAAACAAAAATAAAAAATATATATATATAATTTTAAGAAAAGAAGAAAAAAAACAAATGCACTTTTAAAACACTCTCTTATATTGAATACATAAAATGTATTGTGTGCTTAGTGGTTGAATAACCCTGATACCATCCTTTTCAAAAGCATCTTTGGTATTGTTTATTGTACTTTCTATTATCTCGAATGGCTGCGTGTTTCTGTGAAGAAGGCTCAGGGTTACCTCGGCTCCCCCTAGTGCACTATGGGTAAGCATAAGGCTACAGGTGAACTTTTTCAAAGAAACATTTACATTTGTTTTAATGAAAAGAAATGTTAATGTAACAAAATATTCAGTATTTGTTTGGTATTAAACTAAATGAGTACCGCTTAATTTAGAAAACAAATATTTGGAAGACTAATTTTTTTCCGAATAATTGTTCCAAAACATTCATCCGAAACAATTTGTTTGCTGCTGCACAAGTCTAATAATAAGGTAAACACAGTCAATTCTAATTGGAAAGGAAAATTAAAGATTACATTTTCATCCATTCAAAATGGAGATTGTCTTAATATTTTTTAAAATGGCTGATTCTTGGATATTGTATAATTAAAACAATTATAAAACCACAGATGATTATTGTAAGATTAGCATATGATCCTAAATTCTAACTCAACATGAAATAGACGTAAACAATTTGTTATCTGAAGCTTGTAAATTGAAGTGAAAACAAAAGAAATACAAAAATGATAAAATGCAATAATATATTCATTGAATTTAGTTTCTGAAGTGAAGTTTATTAAGATGGCAGTTTACTTATTCATCTTGACATGGTAATCTTCAATGCTTTTAATTAATTTAAACTGATTATTCTTGTTGATGTGTTTGTGAGGTGATTTTTTAAGGCTTTCTGTTCCTCTCTGTTAATTACCTTTGCTTTTTGAATTTTGATAGAGCTTGGGAATTATTTCTTTAGCGACATACTTAGAAAATAACAGTATTATTAATCACTAGAACAGTTTCAGAGTCTTTGAACGGAAGTTGGAAGTTGTATCATTACTGTTTCCTTTCCAAGAAAATACATAAGAATGAAACGTGGTGACAATATTATTACAAACAATTGACATAATAAGTGTTAGAATTATTTAAAGGGGTATAAACCTGAAAAGATGGAGTCTTAACTTTAAAACACTTTTCCAAATGGGCTTAAAGGGACACTGAACCCAATTTTTCTCTCTTATGATTCAGATAGAGCATGAAATTTTAAGCAACTTTCTAATTTACTCCTATTATCAATTTTTTCTTCGTTCTCTTGCTATTATTATTTTAAAAGCAGGAATGTAAGCCCATTTTAGGTTCAGCACCATGGATAGCGCTTGCTTATTGGAGGCTTACATCTACCCACCAATAAGCAAGCATAACCCAGGTTCTAAACCAAAAATGAGCAGGCTCCTAGGCATCACATTCCTGCTTTTTAAATAAAGATAGCAAGAGAACAAAGAAAAATTGATAATAGGAGTAAATTAGAAAGCTGCTTAAAATGTCATGCTCTATCTGAATCATGAAAGAAAAACATTTGAGTTGGTCTCCTTTTTGGTATCAAATAAAAATAAAAAAGTTTTTGAGGTATAGATATACTCTGTATAGGATGGAGTCTCATTGATACAGCTTTCTTAAATACTAACTTCATTGTTAAAATGTTTGTATTTTTTTACAGCAATAAAAAATGATTGAGGTTCAGCACCCTGGATAGTGCTTGCTTATTGGTGGCTATATTTAGCCACCAATAAGCAAGTATAACCCAGGTCTGAACCAAAAATGGGCCGGCTACTAACCTTTACATTCCTGCTTTTTAAATAAAGATAGCAAGAGAACGAAGAAAAATTGAAAATAGAAGTAAATTAGAAAGTTGCTTAAAATTGCTGCTCATCTGCATCATTAAAGAAATTTTTTTGGGGTTTAGTATCTCTTTAAATATCATATTGTTCTGTATGCTAAAAAACAATAACGTCTCTTAACAGTTTTTAATGATCTTTCAATGAAGTTATTTAATTAGAAATTTTGAATCTTCCTTCTGATTGAGCACAGTGAAACCCAAAAATGGGTATCATAACATTTCACTTTTTCAATCATTTTTCAATCATTGCTATTTCTCTTATTAATAATATTTATTGCTGTAAAACAATCCAATACATTTAACAATGAAGTAAGAATAAATAGTCAACTCATTTCAGCCCTTATATAATATAGGGCTTTTTTCAAGACTTGAAAACGTATTTAAAAAAGGCCTATATTGAAGCGCTGAAACATGTTGACAATTTATTCTGAGTGCCTGTAACAAAGATATCTGGTAAGAATATGTATTTTTTGCACTTTTTGCTCTATTCAACATAGATATTCTGCACTATGTTGTTTTTCTTCTTTTACTTATAGATACTTATCTTCCTTTGAAGACACAGAGGAAATCATACACACACACATATATATATATATATATATATATATATATATATATATATATATATTGAGAGATTGGTGTATAGGTGCAAAACAGTACTTTTAACTGAAAATTAATCAGTTTACATTCATGATATTAATCAATAAATGCAATAAAAAACTCTAAAATGTATGCATATAGGAATATATGTTGTAATGAAGTCCGGTAGTTAAAGTCCCAAAGGTAGTCTAAAAAAGTTCCCACGTGAAAGGAATTTCTTAATGAGACAAACTTCAGGTAAGTTGGTGTGCCCACAGAGACCAAAATTGATAGATGAACTTCCTACTTACAAAAAATACCTCAATCAAGATAAGGTAAGTGCCGCACAGATTGTTGAGTAGTTGGTTCGCTAGTCATTGGCTCCTTCCATATATGTATAGATCCACTTTTGTCAAGGCCCCGTTACTTCAGAAGTGTTATAGAGTCAAATAGTACAGCAGATTGCATGGATTTCATCCATGCAATCTGTTTGACAAACGTTTTTTTTGGACACAAACAGTATATTTTTGGGACTTATTTTTCGGACTCACTTTATCATCAATATATTTTTTATATTTTCTATTTTTATATACCTTTCCACATTGCCTGGACATATATTGGGACACACCATTAAATACATTCGGCTAGATTACGAGTTTTGCGTTAGCCTTAAAAAGCAGCGTTGAGAGGTCCCAACGCTGCTTTTTAACACCCGCTGGTATTACGAGTCTGGCAGGTACAGGTGTACCGCTCACTTTTTTTTTTCGCGACTCGAGCATACCGCAAATCCACTTACGGAAATTGCGGATCCTATCTTTTCAATGGGATTTTCCTAACGCCGGTATTACGAGTCTTGGAAAAAGTGAGCGGTAGACCCTCTCCTGTCAAGACTCCTACCGCATTTAAAAGTCAGTAGTTAAGAGTTTTATTGGCTAACGCCGTAACATAAAACTCTTAACTAAAGTGCTAAAAAGTACACTAACACCCATAAACTACCTATTAACCCCTAAACCGAGCCCCCCCCACATCACAAACACTTAAATACACTTTCTAACCCCCTAATCTGCTGACCGGACATCGCCGCCACTTTAATAAATATATTAACCCCTAAACCGCCGCACTCCCGCCTCGCAAATATTAGTTAAATTTTATTAACCCCTAATCTGCCGTCCCTAACATCGCCGCCACCTACCTACATTTATTAACCCCTAATCTGACGCTTCCAACCTTGCCGCAACTATATTAAATGTATTAACCCCTAAACCTAAGTATAACCCTAAAACCCCCCTAACTTAAATATAATTTTAAATAATCTAAATAAAATTACTACAATTAACTAAAATATTCCTATTTAAAACTAAATAATTACCTATAAAATAAACCCTAAGCTAGCTACAATATAACTTATAGTTACATTTGTATCTAGCTTAGAGTTTATATTTATTTTACAGGCAACTTTGTATTTATTTTAACTAGGTACAATAGTTATTAAATAGTTATTAACTATTTAATAACTACCTAGCTAAAATAAGTACAAATATACCTGTAAAATAAAACCTAACCTAAGTTACAATTGCACCTAACACTACACTATCATTAAATAAATTAACTAAATGAACTATAATTAATTACAATTAAATTAAATAAACTAAAGTACGAAACCCCCCACTAAATTACAGAAAATAATAAAATAATTACAATTTTATTAAACTAATTACACCTAATCTAATCCAATAGGATTGAAGTTCAATCCTATTGCCTGATCCAATCAGCCAATAGGATTGAGCTTGCATTCTGTTGGCTGATTGGAACAGCCAATAGAATGCAAGCTCAATCCTATTGGCTGATTGGATCAGCCAATAGGATTTTTTCTACCTTAATTCCGATTGGCTGATAGAATTCTATCAGCCAATCGGAATTGAAGGGACACCATCGTGGATGACATCACTTAAAGGTACTGTCATTTAGTGTTAGTCGTCGGAAAGAAGAGGATGCTCTGTGTCGGATGTCTTGAAGATGGACCAGCTCCGCTCCGGATGGATGAAGATAGAAGATGCCGCCTGGATGAACACTTCTGGAGGACCTCTTCTGCCCGGATAGGATGAATACTTCGGACCGTCTGGAGGACCACTTCTGCCCGTTTGGTTGAAAGCGTCTCAAGGTAGGGTGATCTTCAAGGGGTTAGTGTTAGCTTTTATTAAGGGGGGATTGGGTGGGTTTTAGAGTAGGGTTGGGTGTGTGGGTGGTGGGTTTTAATGTTGGGTGGGTATTGTATTTTTTTTTTTACAGGTAAAAGAGCTGATTACTTTGGGGCAATGCCCAGCAAAAAGCCCTTTTAAGGGCTATTTGTAATTCAGTATAGGGTTGGGATTTTTTTTATTTTGGGGGGCTTTTTTATTTTATTAGGGGGGAATAGATTAGGTGTAATTAGTTTAAAAAAATTGTTATTATTTTATTATTTTCTGTAATTTAGTTTTTTCCCCGTACTTTAGTTTATTTAATTTAATTGTAATTAATTATAGTTAATTTAGTTAATTTATTTCATGATAGTGTAGTGTTAGGTATAATTGTAACTTAGGTTAGGATTTATTTTACAGGTACTTTTGTATTTATTTTAGCTAGGTAGTTATTAAATAGTTAATAATTATTTAATAACTATTCTACCTAGTTAAAATAAAAATAAACCCTGAGATAGCTACAATGTAACTATTAGTTATATTGTAGCTAGCTTAGGGTTTATTTTATAGGTAAGTATTTAGTTTTAAATAGGAATTATTTAGTTAATAATAGTAATTTTATTTATATTTATTTAAATTATATTTAAGTCAGGGGGTGTTAGGGTTAGACAGGTTTAGGGGTTAATATATTTATTATAGTGGTGGCGACGTTGGGGGCGGCAGATTAGGGGTTAATAAATGTAGTTAGGTTGCAATGACGTTGGGGGCGGCAGATTAGGGGTTAATAAATATAATGTAGGGTTCAGCGATGTTGGGGGCAGCAGATTAGGGGTTCATAAGTATAATGTAGGTGGCGGTGGTGTCCGGAGCGGCATATTAGGGGTTAATAATATAAAGCAGGTGGCGGCGATGTCGGGGGCGGAAGATTAGGGGTTAATAAGTGTAAGATCAGGGGTGTTTAGACTTGGGGTTCATGTTAGGGTGTTAGGTGTAGACATAAAAAACATCATTTATGTAAGAACTTACCTGATAAATTAAATTCTTTCATATTGACAAGAGTCCATGAGCTAGTGACATATGGGATATATAATCCTACCAGGAGGGGCAACGTTTCCCAAACCTCAAAATGCCTATAAATACACCCCTCACCACACCCACAATTCAGTTTACAGAATAGCCAAGCAGTGGGGTGATAAAGAAAGGAGTAGAAAGCATCAACAAAGGAAATTTGGAAATAATTGTGCTTTATACAAAAAATCATAACCACCATAAAAAGGGTGGGCCTCATGGATCCTTGCCAATATGAAAGAAATGAATTTATCAGGTAAGTTCTTACATAAATTATGTTTTCTTTCATGTAATTGGCAAGAGTCCATGAGCTAGTGAAATATGGGATATCAATACCCAAGATGTGGATCTCCACTCAAGAGTCACTAGAGAGGGAAGGAATAAAAATAAAAACAGCCATATTCTGCTGAAAAAATTAATCCACAACCCAAAAAAATAAGTTTATTTTCATTTGCTAGGCCAAATGGAAGAGCAACAAATTGGTAATGCTTGTTTAGAAAAGAGAATCTCAGAAACTGATAATGTTCTGGATGAATCGGAATATGAAGGTATGCATCCTGCAAGTCTATTGTGGACATATAATGTCCTCGCTGAACAAAAGGCAGAATAGTCCTTATAGTCACCATCTTGAAAGTTGGTACTCTTACATAACGATTCAAAAATTTCAGATCCAGAAGTGGGACAATGAATAGATTTGAATAAAACCCCAAACCTTGTTCCTGAAGAGGAACTGGCATGATTACCCCTGAAGACTCCAGGTCTGAAACACACTTCAGGAAAGCCTGAGCTTTTACTGGATTTGCTGGGATACGTGAGAGAAAAAATCTTCTCACAGAAGGTCTTACTCTGAATCCTTTTCAATACCCTTTAGAAACAATGCTCTGAATCCATTGTTTTGGACAGATTTTATCCAAATATCCTTGAAAAACCTTAATCTGCCCCCCACCAGCTGAGCTGGAATGAGGGACGCACCTTCATGCGGACTTAGGGGCTGACTTTGGTTTCCTAAATGGCTTGGATTTATTCCAATTTGAGGAAGGCTTCCAATTGGAAGCAGATTCCTTGGGGGGAGGATTAAGTTTTTGTTCCTTATTCTGAAGCCTTAGATTTACCCTTAGGTTTTTTATCCTGAGGCAGAAAAACTCCCTTTCCCCCAGTGACAGTTGAAATAATAGAATCCAACTAAGAACCAAATAAATTATTACCTTGGAAAGAAAGAGATAGTAATCTAGATTTTGATGTCATATCAGCATTCCAAGATTTAAGCCACAAAGCTCTTCTAGCTAATATAGCTAAAAAATGGCATCACAAATAAAATGATTAGCATATTGCAGTAAGCGAATGATGCTAGATAAGTCAGAATCCAAATCCTGTTGCACTAAATTCTCCAACCAGAAAGTTGATGCAGCCGCAACATCAGCCAAAGAAATTGCAGGTCTAAGAAGATGACCTGAATATAAATAGGCCTTCCTTAGATAAGATTCAAACTTCCTACCTAAAGGATCCTTAAAGGAAGTACTGTCTTCCATAGGAATAGTGGTACGTTTAGCAAGAGTAGAAATAGCACCATCAACTTTGGGGATTTTTTCCCAAAACTCTATAGATTTTGCCAGTAAAGGATACAATTTTTTAAACCTTGAAGAAGGAATAAAAGAAGTACCTGGCTTATTCTATTCCTTAGAAATCATATCAGAAATAGCCTCAGGAATAGGAAAAGAGGACTAGTTACCTCAATATCCAAAGTAATTAACACTTCTTTTAATAAAGAACGCATATACTCTATTTTAAATAAATAAGTAGATTTGTCAGTGTCAATGTCTGAGGAAGGATCTTCTGTATCAGATAGATCCTCATCAGAAGAGAATAAATTATTATGTTGTTGGTCATTTGAAATTTCATCAACTAAATGAGAAGTTTTAAAAGACCTTTTACGTTTATTAGAAGGTGGAAATGCAGACAAAGTCTTCAAGATAGAATCAGAAACAAATTCTTTAAAATTGACAGGTATATCATGCACATTAGAAGTTGAAGGAACTGCAACTGGCAATGTACTATTACTAGAGAAATCAAAATAGAGGGCGCCACATGGTGCAGATCAGATGGTAAATGATATGACAGACAAGGAGCACAAAAGAATCCTACTCACGAGATGTAGAGCACAGATGTGCAAAAACAGCAGTCAGGAACCACTTGTCGTCCGGTGGACCAAATGGATATGATCACAGGGGCGAATCCTCGTCTCACCAGGGAGAGTCCAGGGATGTCTTAGGGCAGGAGTCAGTCAGTAGAAAAGAATCCAGCAGTGTCCAGTCCCACACCTCAACTGACTAGAGAAGAGGCGTAGTCCTGTTGCAGTCAGTACATTGAAATAAAGAAAGCACTTAGTATATAGTGCAGCCGGACTCCTCGAAGAAGCGTCCGGCTGCACTATATACTAAGTGCTTTCTTTATTTCAATGTACTGACTGCAACAGGACTACGCCTCTTCTCTAGTCAGTTGAGGTGTGGGACTGGACACTGCTGGATTCTTATCACTGACTGACTCCTGCCCTAAGACATCCCTGGACTCTCCCTGGTGAGACGAGGATTCGCCCCTGTGATCATATCCATTTGGTCCACTGGACGACAAGTGGTTCCGGACTGCTGTTTTTGCACATCTGTGCTCTACATCTCGTGAGTAGGATTCTTTTGTGCTCCTAGTCTGTCATATCATTTATCATCTGATCTGCACCATGTGGCGCCCTCTATTTTGATTTCTCTAGATTCCCTATCCTTGTGTCGTGGCATGACACTCTAGAGGAGCGGCCCTCCCGTCTGGAACAACATCTTTTCTGGGACTTTACATTACGGATATCAAGGACTTTGCCGTCAGATGCCATCCCATTTCGGATGACAGTTTGTATATTATAGATATCATTGTCTTATCTTTCTTTTAATCATTTTTTAGACACTTGCTTTTATTTTTACCTGTTACCGTTTGTTACTCCTAGGCGCCTCTTACAAGTACCTTAGTGATATTAGTTTTCACTAGAGTACTAGTTTGCTTATGTACTATTACTGATGGATACACTATCTGCATGTAAAAGTTTATCATGACAACTATTACAAATGACATTCAGCGAAATAAACAAATGCACTTAGCTTTGGTAGAACCGATGTCAGGCAGCAATGTTCCAGCAGAAACTTCTGAGGCAGGATCAGATTGAGACATCTTGCAAAATGTAAGAGAAAAAACAACATATAAAGCAAAATGATCTATTTCCTTATATGACAGTTTCAGGAATGGGAAAAAATGCAAATAGCATAGGCCTCTGATAGAGAAAAAGGCAAGAGGCAAACATCAATGGGGTATTGAAATAATGAAAAAGTTTGGTGCCAAGTATGACGCACAACGTAACGTAAACTTTTTTGGCGCCAAAAATAACCGGAAATGACACACTCGGGTCACTAATGAACGCAACCGTGTGAAAGGTCTCTGCATAGGAGGCAAAGTTTGTAAAACTGAATTGTGGGTATGATGACGGGTGTATTTATAGGCATTTTGAGGTTTGGGAAACTTTGCCCCTCCTGGTAGGATTGTATATCCCTATATGTCACTAGCTCATGGACTCTTGCCAATTACATGAAAGAAAGTATTTTTCCATAGGAATCAATGGGGCTGCGTTAGGAGCTGAATGCTGCTTTTTTGCAGGTGTTATTTTTTTTTTCCAGCCGAATCTGCCCCATTGATTCCTATGGGAAATCGTGCACAAGCAGATTTAGCCAGCTCACCGCTACCGTAAGCAGCGCTGATATTGAGGTGAGATGTGGAGCAAAATTTTGCTCTCCGCTCACTTTTTTTGCGGCTAACGCCGGGTTTAAAAAAACCTGTAATACCAGAGTTGTTTGTAGGTGAGCGGTAAGCTGAAACTGCTCGTTAGCCCCGCAAGCCTTACCGACAAAAACTCGTAATCTAGCTGATTGTTTGGACAAAGTCATTTGGACATTATTTTTATACCATTTTTTTATTGGGATCCCTCTCATTTATTGTTATTTATTTTATTTTATTTTATTTGTTATGCGCATCTGTTATGTTTTTATATCATTAAATTTAATTTATATACACTTTAGCCTACTTTGGAGTAAGGCACTCTTCTTTTATACTATTATCACTTTAAATCTGATTAGGAGATTTCAGAGGAGCGTGTGTATTTTAGTTTTATAGAATATCTTCTTGGCGCTATAATAATAATAATAATAAGAGTAAAACACATAGATACATAAATACATTTACACACACACACACACACATATATATATATATATATATATATACATACAGTACATACATACATACACACACACACATATATATATATATATATATATATATATATACAGTACATACATACATACATACATAAATACACATATTTTTAGACATGTATATGTATGTATATATACATTTTGGCCCTTTGCAGTCAAACACCTTGTCATATACCATATACCTTTAAACCCTTATAACTTTTTAAATATTTATATGAATAATTTTGATCAGATAGTGTTTATATGAGTGTACCTGTTATTTTCAAAGTATTCATGTTATGTTTAGTGCAACTTTTTTAACCCACTACCCTCTACATTAGGTTTTCAGTTGTGCTAACCTGAGAAGCATAAAATGCGATTGCGCTCTCGCAATAACGTTTACTTTTAACTTTTAATACGATCGCTATTCCCTCGCGTGCAAAAAGTAGATATTGTTCACACTCACCAGTTAGCATGCCACGTGTAATCATAGCCCTAAATGTTTTTGAGTGACCTCACAGTACTTTAGAGACTTATTAGATAATCTCACCAGAGAAGAGACGAAGGGGTCGATTTATGAAGCAGTGGATGTTCCACTGCAGTTCCACTTGAAGCGGAAGTTAAGAAGCAGCGGTCCTAAGACCGCTGTTCCTTAACTCGTCCGCCACCTCTGAGGTGGCAGACAGCAATTAGCCTGATCGAATACGAGCACAAGAACTGCTGGTGCAATGATAAATGCCGACCGCGTATGCTGTCAGCATTTATCGATGTACAGCGGACATGATACGAAACAGCGTATCATGTCCGCCCGCACCTTAATAAATTGACCCAGTTAAGTTTATTTAACCTTAATAGCTATTTCTCTTGATTAGGCATTTCTTGTTTTTGCAAATCTACTTGTTTTATCAGTCTTTTAAGTTTGGAGAAGTGGAGGGCCAGTTAAAGGGACATGATGCCCCAAATTTAGATTGAGCATATAATTTTAAACAACTTTCTACTTTAATTTTATTATCAAATTTTCTTTGTTCTCTTGGCATCTTTTGTTGAAAAGCAGAGATGTAAGCTCGTGAGCCTGCACGTGTCTTGAGCACGATATGGCAACAGTATTGCAAGAATATTATCCATTTGCAAAAACACTAGATTGCAGCACTAGTTATTGCTCTGCAGTGCTCCAGAGGCTACCTAGGTTTCTCTTCAATAAAGAATGTCATGGGAATGAAGCAAGTTTGATAACAGAAGTAATTGGACAATTTAAAAAAATGAGTTTTGTCTGAATCACAAAATAACATTTTTTTGGTTTCATATCCATTTAAGTTGTATGAGAGGGGCCATGCTGTGTCCCCTGGGGTTTAGTCTGTATAAGGCTGTTTTACACAGTGCCAACAAATACAAGATACAGTATGGCAGTTTAACTGAACATATAAATATAGATAATAGCTCTTCAGATGCAGCTGAACTATATACAAATGTGACTCAAAGTATTGATACTCTTGCATCTTAAAGTATTGGTACTCTTGCATCTTAAAGTATTGGTACTCTTGCATTTTAAAGTATTGGTACTCTTGCATTTTAAAGTATTGGTACTCTTGCATCTTAAAGTATTGGTACTCTTGCATCTTAAAGTATTGGTACTCTTGCATCTTAAAGTATTGGTACTCTTGCATCTTAAAGTATTGGTACTCTTGCATCTTAAAGTATTGATACTCTTGCATTTTAAAGTATTGGTACTCTTGCGTCTTAAAGTATTGGTACTCTTGCATTTTAAAGTATTGATACTCTTGCATTTTAAAGTATTGGTACTCTTGCGTCTTAAAGTATTGGTACTCTTGCGTTTTAAAGTATTGATACTCTTGCATTTTAAAGTATTGGTACTCTTGCATTTTAAAGTATTGGTACTCTTGCATTTTAAAGTATTTATACTCTTGCATTTTAAAGTATTGATACTCTTGCATTTTAAAGTATTGATACTCTTGCGTTTTAAAGTATTGGCACTCTTGCATTTTAAAGTATTGGTACTCTTGTGTTTTAAAGTATTGGTACTCTTGCGTTTTAAAGTATTGGTAATCTTGCATCTTAAAGTATTGGTACTCTTGCATTTTAAAGTATTGGTACTCTTGCATTTTAAAGTATTGGTACTCTTGCATTTTAAAGTATTGGTACTCTTGAATTTTAAGAGAGAAATATAAAAACGCCTGACCGGACTTTGCCAAAACGCATGTTGACAAACCACAGTCTTTCTGGGAGAAGGTCCTTTAGACAGAAAAAAAAAGTAGAGCATTTTTAAAAAGATTTAAAGAAAAGAACATCATCCCAACCATGAAACATGGTGCCTAGAATCTGTGCAGAAGACTATTCAGGCCTGCTGGATTGAAATGTACTGCCCAGTGTCAGAAAGCTGTGTCTCAGTCACAGGTCATGGGTCCTCCAGCAGGAAAATGACCCAAAACATACCTCAAAAAGCACCCAAGAATGGAAGAGAAGAAAACATTGGACAGTTCTGAAGTTGTCTTCTATGAGTCCTGATCTGAATCCCATTGAACAACTGCGGAGAGAGCAGAAACTTGCAGTTAGGAAAAGACTCATCAAACCTGGGGGAACCAGAGCAGTTTGCTCAAGAAGAGTGGGTCAAAATCCCAGTCAAAATGTGTAGGAATCTTATTCAGAGCAACAGAAAGCACTTGATTATTACAGTTATTGGGGCATATTTATCAAGCTCTGTAGGGAGCTTGATGCCCCGTGTTTCCGGCCAGCCTGAAGACTCGCCGGACACAGAAGTTATGAAGCAGTGGTCTAAAGACCACTGCTCCATAACCTGTCCGCCTGCTCTGAGGCGGCGAACAGAAATCAACCTAATCTAATACGATCGGGTTGATTGACACTGCTAGTTGCCAATTGGCCGCGAATCTGCAGGGGGCGACATTGCACCAGAAGTTCACAAGAACTACTGATGCAATGATAAATGCCGACAGTGTATGCTGTCAGCATTTATCGATGTGCAGCGGACATGATACGCAATATCCGATCATGTCCACTCGCACCATATTAAATAGGCCCCATTGTCTTTAAAGGCTGAGCTATGAAATATTAGGTTAAGAGTAGCAATATTTTTGTCCTTGAAATTCTCATTTGTTTTATGGTTGAAAGTAATATGAGAAGTCATAAATCAAAAGTGAAGTTTCTGTTCTATAACTTTTTAAATAAAAATGGTGGATACCAACTACTTAAGTCAATTACTCAGTTCAGAGAAAATTGTGCATTTTCCTAAAAAAGTGGAAGGGTACTAATACATCCAGCTATATCTGTATAATTTCTTTACTTAGCTTCCTTAGAGATTTTGCTCTCTTGAGGCATAAAAAATATATATCTGGATTTGTGAATTTGTGGCAGCTAAGCACTAAGAATACTATACAGTGACCTTGATATAGCAAGCAATATAATTTTGTTACAGAAGTATTTTGAAATTCTCCACTATGAATTTTACAGAGCATGGTCCAAAAGATTAAATAATAATATTTGAAATGAAAAGCAATTTATTGGACGCCTAGTATACACATTTTGTCTTAAAAGCTCACATATGCATCCAGAGAGGTATGGGGAAGAAAACTGCTCCTAGATTACGAGTTGTGCGGTAAGGTAAAAAAAAGCAGCTTTAACGGGTCCTAACGCTGCTTTTTCACTACCGCTGCTATTACGAGTCTTGCAGGTTTAGGGGCCCCGCACACTTTTTTGGCCTTACCGCAAACCGACTTACGTAAACTTCGTAAACCCTTTTTTAGATGGGACTTCCATAGCGCTGGTATTACGAGTCTGTCCTGGGAGGCCAAAAAGTGAGCGTTACACCCTCTACCTCCAAGATCCGTAACGCATTTTAAAGTCAGTAGTTATGAGTTTTACACTACAACGCCGTAGCATAAAACTCATAACTAAAGTGCTAAAAAGTACACTAACACCCATAAACAACCTATTAACCCCTAATCCGAGGCTCTCCCGCATTGCAAACACTAAAATAAAATTATTAACCCCTAATCTGCCACTCCGGACATCGCCGCCACTAGAATAAACATATTAATCCCTAAACCACTGCACTCCCGACTGTCAAAAACACTAGTTAAATAGTATTAACCCCTAATCTGCCGCCCCTAACATCGCCACCACCTACATTATATTTATTAACCCCTAATCTGCCGCCCCCAATGTCGCCGCCACTAAATTAAATTTATTAACCCCTAAACCTACGTCTAACCCTAAACCTAACACCCCCTAATTGAAATATAATTTAAATAAACTAAATAAAATTACTATCATTACCTAAATAATTCCTATTTAAAACTAAATACTTACCTATAAAATAAACCCTAAGCTAGCTACAATATAACTAATAGTTACATTGTATCTAGCTAAGGTTTTATTTTTATTTTACAGGCAACTTTGTATTTATTTTAACTAGGTAGAATAGTTACTAAATAGTTATTAACTATTTAATAACTACCTAGCTAAAATAAATACAAATTTACCTGTAAAATAAAACCTAACCTAAGTTACACTAACACCTAACACTACACTACAATTAAATAAATTACATAAAATAAATACAATTAAATAAATTAAATTAAATTAGCTAAATCACAAAAAAACACTAAATTACAGAAAATAAAAAACAAATTAAAGATCTTTAAACTAATTACACCTTATCTAAGAGTCCTATCAAAATAACCCCCCCTCAAAATAAAAAAAAACCCTATCTTAAACTAAACTACCAATAGCCCTTAAAAGGGCCTTTTGTGGGGCATTGCCCCAAAGAAATCAGCTCTTTTTCCTGTAAAACAAATACAAATACCCCCCCAACAGTAAAATCCACCACCCACACAACCAACCCCCCAAATAAAATACTAACTAACTAAAAAAACATAAGCTCCCCATTGCCCTGAAAGGGGCATTTGGATGGGCATTGCCCTTAAAAGGGCATTTAGCGCTATTGCAGGCCCAAAGCCCTAACCTAAAATATAAACCCACCCAATACACCCTTAAAAAAATCCTAACACTAACCCCCGTAAATTCACTTACCAGGAGAAGTCTTCATCCAAGCAGCAAGATGTCCTCAACAAAGCCAGCAGAAGTGGTCCTCCAGATGGGCAGAAGTCTTCATCCAGATGGCATCTTCTATCTTCATCCTTCCGGCGCGGAGTGGGTCCATCTTCAAGACATCCAACATGGAGCATCATTTTCAAACGACGGCTTCTTCGTAATGAATATCTCTTTAAGTGATGTCATCCAAGATGGCGTCCCTTAGATTCCGATTGGGTGATAGAATTCTATCAGCCAATCGGAATTAAGGTAGAAAAAATCCTATTGGCTGATGCAATCAGCCAATAGGATTGAACTTCAATCCTATTGGCTGATCCAATCAGCCAATAGGATTGAGCTTGCATTCTATTGGCTGATTGAAACAGCCAATAGAATGCCAGCTCAATCCTATTGGCTGATTGCATCAGCCAATAGGATTTTTTCTACCTTAATTCAGATTGGCTGATAGAATTCTATCAGCCAATCGGAATCTAAGGGACGCCATATTGGATGACGTCACTTAAAGAGATATTCATTATGAAGAAGCCGTCGTTTGAAGAAGATGCTCCGCGTCAGATGTATTGAAGATGGACCCGCTCCACGCCAGAAGGATGAAGATAGAAGATGCCGTCTGGATGAAGACTTCTGCCCGTCTGGAGGACCACTTCTGCCGGCTTCGTTGATTACATATTGCCGCTTGCATGAAGACTTCTCCCTGTAAGTGAATCTTCGGGGGTTAGTGTTTTTTTAAGGGTCTATTGGGTGGGTTTATTTTTTAGATTAGGGCTTTGGGCCAGCAATAGAGCTAAATGCCCTTTTAAGGGCAATGTCTATCCAAATAGGGCTAAAGGCCCTTTTAAGGGCTATTGGTAGTTTAGTTTAGGCTAGGGTTTTTTTTTATTTGGGGGGCTTTTTAATTTTGATAGGGCTCCTAGATTAGGTGTAATTAGTTTAAAGATCTGTAATTTGTTTTTTATATTCTGTAGTTTAGTGTTTTTTTGTGATTTGGCTAATTTAATTTAATTTATTTAATTGTATTTAATTTAAGTAACTTAGGTTAGGTTTTATTTTACAGGTAAAATTGTATTTATTTTAGCTAGGTAGTTATTAAATAGTTAATAACTATTCTACCTAGTTAAAATAAATACAAACTTGCCTATAAAATAAAAATAAACCCTAAGATAGCTACAATGTAACTATTAGTTATATTGTAGCTAGCTTAGGGTTTATTTTATAGGTAAGTATTTAGTTTTAAATAGGAATTATTTAGGTAATGATAGTAATTTTATTTAGTTTATTTAAATTATATTTCAATTAGGGGGTGTTAGGTTTAGGGTTAGACTTAGGTTTAGGGGTTAATAAATTTAATATAGTGGCGGCGACATTGGGGGCGGCAGATTAGGGGTTAATAAGTGTAGGTAGGTTGCGGCGACATTGGGGGCGGCAGATTAGGGGTTAATAAATATAATGTAGGTGTTGGCGATGTTGGGGGCAGCAGATTAGGGGTTAATAAATATAATGTAGGTGGCAGCGATGTCCAGAGGGGCAGATTAGGGGTTAATAAGAATAATGTAGGTGTTGGCGATGTCGGGGGCGGCAGATTAGGGGTTAATAAGTGTAAGATTAGGGGTGTTTAGACTCGGGGTTCATGTTAGGGTTTTAGGTGTAAACATAAAATGTGTTTCCCCATAGGAATCAATGGGGCTGCGTTGCTGAGATTTACGCTGCTTTTTGGCAGGTGTTAGACTTTTTCTCAGACGGCTCTCCCCATTGATGTCTAAGGGGAAATCGTGCACGAGCACGTACAACCAGCTCACCGCTGACTTAAGCAGCGCTGGTATTGGAGTGCGGTATGGAGCACAATTTTGCTCAACGCTCACTTCTTGCCTTTTAACGCCGGGTTTGTAAAAACCCGTAATACCAGCGCTGCAGGTCAG
This sequence comes from Bombina bombina, assembly GCF_027579735.1. NCBI lineage: Eukaryota > Metazoa > Chordata > Amphibia > Anura > Bombinatoridae > Bombina > Bombina bombina. The sequence continues at coordinate 165,326,470 of NC_069509.1, forward strand.
TGAGCGGTGAGAAAAAACTGCTCGTTAGCACCGCACAGCTCCTAACGCAAAACTCGTAATCTGGCAGTTAGGTTCCTAAAAGGTGGTTACCTCAAAGGTAATGAGAGCGGCGCTTAAAAAATATAAGCAGGGGTTAAGAATAAAAATCCAGTACAAAACGCTATCAACTGAGTTACAAGTAAATATAAGTACATTTAATACATAAAATAAAAATGCAACAATTTAAGCAAAACAAATAAAATGAGTTATTTACTCAGAGTTGTTTTAAACAAGTGACATAACCGTAGAGCAGTTCAAATAGGTTCTGTTTTATGCTCAATGAGTATATGACACCATATATATTGTTTAGTTTTATAAAATTGTGATCACAATATTAACTTATTTTATTTGTTTTGCTTAAATTGTTGCATTTTTATTTTATGCATTAAATTTACTTATATTTTACTTGTAACTCAGCTGATAGCGTTTTGTACTGGATTTTTCATTTTAACCCCTGCTTATATTTTTTGAGCGCCGCTCTCATTACCTTTGATTTAAACACCTTTTAGGAACCTAATTTTTATTTCAAAACTAACCATTGTGGGAGAATAACGGGATACCATATAGATCGCAGTTTGCGGCGCAAGCGAGGAGACCGGCGTCGCCCGCAGTTTCAGCTCGCAACTCGAGCCATCCCATATAAGTCGCCGTCAGATGCTAACGTGCCGTAAGTCTCACAAACCAGCGATGTCCAGAAATCTGCGTAAGTACAAATTTCTGGCGTCGCCAGTGACTTGCGGCACGTTAGAATCTGCCGGCGCCTATAAAACCTGACTAAAGTCTAAAACACCCGCACTGTCTAACACGCCTCCCTAACATAGCCCGCACTGTCTAACACGCCTCCCTAACATAGCCCGCACTGTCTAACCCTCTATCCGCTATCCCCCCTCACTATCCTAACAATAAAAAAGCTATTAACCCCTAAACCGCCGCTCCTTTACCCCGCCGCAACCTAATAAAGTTATTAACCCCTAAACCGCCGCTCCCGTACCCCGCCGCCAGCTATATTATATCTATAACCCCCTAAAGTGAGCCCCTAACACCGCCGCCATCTATATTAAAATTATTAACCCCTAATGTAAGCCCCTTACACCGCCGCCATCTCTATTAAAATGATTAACCCCTAATTTAATCTACCTACCCCGCCGCCAGCTATATTATCTATATTAACCCTAAGTATATTATAGTTAATATAGTTATTACATTATATATATATTAACTATATTAACCCTAATTATATTAGGGTTAATATAGTTAATATAGTTACTATAGTATTTATATTAACTATATTAACTCTATCTAACCCTAACACCCCTAACTAAATTTATATTAAATTAATCTAATTAATTTATAAACTAAAATATTCCTATTTAAATCTAAATACTTACCTATAAAATAAACCCTAAGATAGCTACAATATAATTAATAATTACATTATAGCTATGTTAGGGTTAATATTTATTTTACAGGTAAATAGTTAATTATTTTAACTAGGTATAATAGATATTAAATAGTTATTAACTATTTAATATCTACCTAGTTAAAATAATTACCCAATTACCTGTAAAATAAATCCTAACCTAAGTTACAAATACACCTACACTATCAATAAATGTAATAAACTACAAACATCTATCTAAAAATACAATTAAATTAACTAAACTAAATTACAAAAAAAAACAAACACTAAATTACAAAAAATAAAAAAAAAGATTACAAGATTTTTAAGCTAATTACACCTATTCTAAGCCCCCTAATAAAATAATAAACCCCCAAAATAACAAAAATTCCCTGCCCTATTCTAAATTAAACAAATTTCAAAGCTCTTTACCTTACCAGCCCTTAAAAGGGCCTTTTGTGGGGCATGCCCCAAAGAATTCAGCTCTTTTGCATTCAACAAATACAATCCCCCCCCCCCCCATTACAACCCACCACCCACATACCCCTATTCTAAACCCACCCAAACCCCCCTTAAAAAATCCTAACACTACCCCCCTGAAGATCTCCCTACCTTGTCTTCACCACACCGGGCCGAACTCCTGATCCGATCCGGGCGATGTCGTCCTCCAAGCGGCAAAGAAGAAATCTTCCTCCGGCGATGTCATCCTCCAAGCGGCAAAGAAGAATTCTTCCTCCGGCGACATCTTCCTCCAAGCGGCAGCAAAGTCTTCATTCTTCCGGCGGCATCTTCAATCTTCTTTCTTCGCTCCGCCGCCGCGGAGCATCCATCCCGGCCGACTGCTAAACTTGGAATGAGGTACCTTTAAATGACGTCATCCAAGATGGCGTCCGCCGAATTCCGATTGGCTGATAGGATTCTATCAGCCAATCGGAATTAAGTTAAAAAAATCTGATTGGCTGATTGAATCAGCCAATCAGATTCAAGTTCAATCCGATTGGCTGATCCAATCAGCCAATCAGATTGAGCTTGCATTCTATTGGCTGTTCCGATCAGCCAATAGAATGCGAGCTCAATCTGATTGGCTGATTGGATCAGCCAATCGGATTGAACTTGAATCTGATTGGCTGATTCAATCAGCCAATCAGATTTTTTTAACTTAATTCCGATTGGCTGATAGAATCCTATCAGCCAATCGGAATTCGGCGGACGCCATCTTGGATGACGTCATTTAAAGGTACCTCATTCCAAGTTTAGCAATCGGCCGGGATGGATGCTCCGCGGCGGCGGAGCGAAGAAAGAAGATTGAAGATGCCGCCGGAAGAATGAAGACTTTGCTGCCGCTTGGAGGAAGACGTCGCCGGAGGAAGAATTCTTCTTTGCCGCTTGGAGGATGACATCGCCGGAGGAAGATTTCTTCTTTGCCGCTTGGAGGACGACATCGCCCGGATCGGATCAGGAGTTCGGCCCGGTGTGGTGAAGACAAGGTAGGGAGATCTTCAGGGGGGTAGTGTTAGGCTTTTTTAAGGGGGGTTTGGGTGGGTTTAGAATAGGGGTATGTGGGTGGTGGGTTGTAATGGGGGGGGGGGGGATTGTATTTGTTGAATGCAAAAGAGCTGAATTCTTTGGGGCATGCCCCACAAAAGGCCCTTTTAAGGGCTGGTAAGGTAAAGAGCTTTGAAATTTGTTTAATTTAGAATAGGGCAGGGAATTTTTGTTATTTTGGGGGTTTATTATTTTATTAGGGGGCTTAGAATAGGTGTAATTAGCTTAAAAATCTTGTAATCTTTTTTTTATTTTTTGTAATTTAGTGTTTGTTTTTTTTTGTAATTTAGTTTAGTTAATTTAATTGTATTTTTAGATAGATGTTTGTAGTTTATTAAATGTATTGATAGTGTAGGTGTATTTGTAACTTAGGTTAGGATTTATTTTACAGGTAATTGGGTAATTATTTTAACTAGGTAGATATTAAATAGTTAATAACTATTTAATATCTATTATACCTAGTTAAAATAATTAACTATTTACCTGTAAAATAAATATTAACCCTAACATAGCTACAATGTAATTATTAATTATATTGTAGCTATCTTAGGGTTTATTTTATAGGTAAGTATTTAGATTTAAATAGGAATATTTTAGTTTATAAATTAATTAGATTAATTTAATATAAATATAGTTAGGGGTGTTAGGGTTAGATAGAGTTAATATAGTTAATATAAATACTATAGTAACTATATTAACCCTAATATAATTAGGGTTAATATAGTTAATATATATAATGTAATAACTATATTAACTATAATATACTTAGGGTTAATATAGATAACATAGCTGGCGGCGGGGTAGGTAGATTAAATTAGGGGTTAATAATTTTTATATAGGTGGCGGCGGTGTAAGGGGTCAGATTACGGGATAGATAAGGTAGATGGCGGCGGTTTTAGGGGCTCACAGTAGGGGGTTAGTTTATGTAGATGGCGGCGGGGTCCGGGAGCGGCGTTTTAGGGGGTAATAACTTTATTAGGGATTTCGGGGGGGGGATCGCGGTTGACAGGGAGATAGACATTGCGCATGCGTTAGGTGTTAGGTTTATTTTAGCAGATCGCGGTTGACAGGGAGATAGACATTGCGCATGCGTTAGGTGTTAGGTTTATTTTAGCAGCTAGTTTAGGGAGTTACAGGGCTCCAATAGTCAGCGTAAGGCTTCTTACGGCTGCTTTTTGTGGCGAGGTGAAAATGGAGTAAGTTTTCTCCATTTTCGCCACGTAAGTCCTTACGCTGCATATTGGATACCAAACTGCGCGGGTTTGGTATACCTGCCTATGGCCCAAAAAACTGCGGGCGACGGCAGAAATATACGCGCGTAACTTCTAGCTTACGCCGTATATAGGATACCAAATCCGCGCAATTATTGGCGTCGCCGGCTTTTGCGGGCGACGCTTTATATCGGATCGACCCCCAGAGAGGAAGCTATTTTGGGGTAATATTCAGCTCTAGGGTCGAGAGTTATCATTTTTTTCTATAGGGAAGAAAATGTTATGTTTGGAATTTTCCCTTATACTATATCTAGGCATAAGGAACCATTTAAATGTTTATTTTAGACAAAATGTTTGTCACATTTGCTTCATTGTCTTGGCATCATTTGTTGAAGGAACAGCAATGAACTACTGTGAGCTAGCTGAACACATCAGGTGAGCTAATGATAAAAGGTACATATGTGCAACCACCAAACAGCAGCTAGCTTCCAGTAGTGCATTGCTGTTCCTGAGCATATCTAGATATGTTTTTCAACACAGGATAAAAAGATAAAAGAGCATATTAGATTAATGAAGTAAACTGGAAAGTTGTTTATTATTGCATGCTCTGTATAAATCGTGAAAGTTTCATTTTGACTTTCCGTTTAAGTTCAAATTATTATGCCAATGAATCACTATTTTCAAAATTGTATGGTGCTCATTTGTAGCAACAGACTCTCTAATGCTGCACGTTGTTTGTTATAATCAGACACTTTTATTTTGCAACCAGTAACTGAAAATCCTTGAATTAAAAGACCCTAAATTAACCATTGATAATTTGCAATAACTGCATTTTAGGATTATATTTAGATTAGCAATAGTAAATATTACAATTAAGATGACAAATTGCAATAACAATACTTTTTAACATACTATCTGAGTGTAAACATTTCTGAATGCACTACCACCTTTTTTGCTGCTGTTGGTTTTCAATAGCCTCAATGACCTTAAATGGAACAGCTAGCCCAAACTAGGCTTGTGACTGTCATTTTACTAGCAAAAACTTTTCTGATCATCACTTCTAGGTCCAGTAGGAATCAGATACCTGACAGGGTTAGACTTGTGAAGTCGGAAGTGTCCACTTCCAATTATCCAAATTGGAAACCTCACAATCTTTAAAATTACATTATAGGAAAAAGGTTTCAAAGTAAATAATGAAAGGGTATTGCAATGTTTTTACTGCACATAATTTTACATTACACTGTCAAATTGTTTTATGTCTTTTTGAGAATACTTGCCTTATTAATTGTAAGAGATTCAATCTATAAATACTATGGTTTTTTTGTGATACAGCTAAGTCAAATAGGAAAACACTGCCTTTGTCAGGTAAAAAAAAAGGTTTGCCGTGACATTAAACAAATTAATCATTGTGACTGTGATCAAACATTAGACTCAACTATACCAATTGATTCCTTGTACAAAATTCCCAGTTCATATTGATTTAAGCAAAATTAATCATTCTATTAGTAAGTATATCTTACTTACAGAGATCACATTAGTCACATACAGCAAAATACAGAAGTTACCCAAGCAGTTAAAGATTTGCTGTAATTATTCATCCTTGGATCAAACTAAATAGTTTATTGATTTTATGATAAATTCGAGAATATTTCATTTAGGCGATACATGCCAAAAGGCTTTTTATTTTATATTATATTATTCATGTTTTGTTAACACAGATTATAATATATGTGTAGAATGATTAGTGTGATAAACATTAATAGAAAAAAACAAAAAAGACAAAGCGTAACTCTGACTCTAATGTAACTTAAAGGGACAGTGAAGTCATAATTTGACATTCACGATTTAGACAGAGCATACAATTTTACAATTTACTTCTATTATTTAATTTGCTTCCTTCTCTTGTTATCCTTTGCTGAAAGGTTTTTCTAGGAAACCTCAGGAGCAGCAAATAATCTAGGTTCTAGCTGCTGATTGGTGGCTGCATATATATATATATATATATATATATATTCTGATTGTCATTGACTCATCCATGTGTTTATTTAGAAACCAGGGGTGAGATTACATATACGGTGCAGGCTTCAGCGCAAGCACTGCTACCCGCGCCGCCCGTAATTTCACCTTGCACATCGGGGCATTACATATACGGCGCCAGCAGTTCATAAAGTTCCGTAAGTCGGATAAACTAGCGATGTCCAGAAATGAGCGTAAATAACCCCTAATCCTCCATTAACCCACAGCACAATAAACCTATTAAACTATTAACCCATAATCCACCAAACCCACAAAACGCAATAATGCTAATAAATCTAATAACCCCTAAACCGCCAAAGCCCACAATGCTAATAACTAATCACTAAGCCCCCTAACCTAACACCCCCTAAATTAACCCATTACATAAATTAAAATAAAACTAAATTACAATTAAAATAAAAGACCTAATATTATTTTAAAAAAATAAGTTTAAATTAAGCTAAAATTACAGAAAATATGAAAAACTAAAATTACAGAAAATAAAAAAGTCTAACATTACAGAAATAAAAGCCAAATGATCAAAAATAAAAAGATTATACCTAATCCCTATGAAAATAAAAAAGACCCCCCCAAATAAAACACCCTCTAATCTAATACTAAACTACCAATAGCCCTTAAAAATAAAAAAAATTATACCTAATCCCTATGACAATAAAAAAGACCCCCCCAAATAAAAACACCCCCTAATCTAATACTAAACTACCAATAGCCCTTTAAAATAAAAAAAAACCTAACACTAAAAAACCCTTAACTACCCATTGCCCCTATGGACATTGCCCTTAAAAGAGCATTCAGCCCTTTTACTGCCCTTAAAAAGGGCAATCAGCTCTTTTAAGAAGGCCCATAACCCTTATTTAAAAATAAAATAAAAAAAATAAACCCCCCCCCTAAATCTAACCCTCAGGTTGGTACTCATGGTTCCTGAAGTCCAGCGGAGAAGGTCCTGTTCCAGGTGGTGAAGTCTTCTTCCAAGCGGCGACTGGTTCCTGAAGTCTGGCGGTGAAATCTTCTTCCAAGCGGTGACCTCTTCTATCTTAATCAGGGACCGCGGAACTGAAGACTGGCGATCGCGGAGCCATGGAGCATGGAGGATCCTCTTCATATGATCTCTGCTGTACACTGAATAGTAAATTTAAGGTACGCGATTAAAAATGGCGTCCCTTGAATTCCTATTGGCTGATTTGATTCTTCAATTTCAAATCAGCCAATAGGATGAAAGCTACTGAAATCCTATTGGCTGTTCAAATCAGCGGCGGAGATCGTATATAGAGGATCCTCCACACCAGTCTTCAGTTCCGCGGTTGCTGGTCTTCAGTTCCGTGGTCCTGGATGAAGATAGAAGAGGTCGCCGCTTGGAAGAAGAGTTCACCGCCGGACTTCAGGAACCAGTCGCTGCTTGGAAGAAGACTTCACCGTCTGGAACAGGACCTTCTCTGCCGGACTTCAGGAACCGTGAGTACCAACCTGGGGGTTAGATTTAGGCTTTTTTAGGGGCAAAGGTTGTTTAGGTTTTTTAGTGTTAGGATTTTTTTTAATTTGGGGAGTTTGGTGGGTGGGGGGTTTTACTGTTAGAGGGGGGACTTTTTTAAGGAAAAGAGCTACAAAAGGGCCCTACAAAAGGCCCTTTTAAGGGCTATTGGTAGTTTAGTATTAGATTAGGGGGTGTTTTTATTTTGGGGGGGCTTTTTATTTTCATAGGGATCAGGTATAATTTTTTTATTTTTGATCATTTTGTTTTTAGTTTTCTGTAATGTTAGACTTTTTTTATTTTCTGTAATTTTAGCTTAATTTAAACTTAGTTTTTTTATGTTTAAAGTAATGTTATTTTTTTTAACTGTTCGTAATTTTGTATTATTAATTTAGGTAATTGGGTTTAATTTAGTGGGAGTTAGGTTAGGGGGCTTAGTAATTAAATTAGTTTTTTGCGTTGTGGGTTATGGCGGATTAGGGGTTAATAGTTTTATTAGGGACTTTACAATGGGGTTAATGGCGGATTAGGGGTTAATACCTTTATTAGGTAGTTTGCGATGTTGGGGTTGGTGGATTTGGGGTTAATACTTTTATTATTAATTGCGATGTGGGTTTGATGGCGGATATAGGGGTTAATTTACTTTCACCTAGATTACAAGTTTTGCGTTCGTGTTTTAACGCTGAAAAAATGGCCATTTCAGTGTTAAAACAGCAACGCAGCCATTACGAGTCTTGTCGGTATAGCTGTACCACAAGCCTTTTAGCCTGTAACACAACGTCAGTCCCGCATTCAAAAAAATGATTTTTTTTCATGGGACTTCCATAGCGCAGCCATTATGAGTTTTGCGGTGAGGCTAAAAAGCTTGCGTTACAGCCTATAATAACAAGTTCTGTACCACCATCTGAGAGCAGTAGTTATGAGTTTTACGCAACAAAACTGTAACATAAAACTCATAACTAAAGTGTTACAAAGTACACTAACATCACAAATACTATATTAAAAGTTATTAACCCCTAATCTGCCGCTCCCGACATCGCTGCCACTAATAAAATGTATTAACTCCTAAACCGCAAACCCCCCACAACGAAATATACTAAATTAAACTATTAACCCCTAAACCGAAAGCCCCCTAACTTTATATTAAAATTAAAATTTTCCTATCTTAAATTAAATTAAAACGTACCTGTGAAGTTAAAAAACTAAGTTTAAATTAACAAACTAATATAACTATTACATTAAAATTAAACTAACTACCAAGTAAAGAAAACTAAAATACACATTAAAAAAATCCTAACACTACTATTTTAAAAATTACAAAGTATCTAATTACAAAAAATAAAAAATACTAAATTACAAAAAATAACAAACACTAAATTATGAAAAATAACAAACGAAATTATAAAAAAAAAGAATTTCACCTAATCTAATAGCCCTATAAAAATAAAAAAGCCCACCCAAAATAAAAAACCTTAGCCTACAATAAACTACCAATAGCCCTTAAAAGGGCCTTTTGTAGGGAATTGCCCTAAGTTAAACAGCTTTTTTACCTGTAAAAAAAATACAAAGACCCCCCCAACAGTAAAACCCACCACCCAACCAACCCCCCAAAATAAAAAATCTAACTCTAACAAAAACCTAAGCTACCCATTGCCCTGAAAATGGCATTTGTATGGGCATTGCCCTTAAAAATGCATTTAGCTCTTTTGCATTGGCCTGAAAAGGACATTTAGCTCTTTTAAGAAAAACCCAAACCCTAAACTAAAAAAAAAACTCACCCCCAAAAAAATCCTAACACTAACCCCTGAAGATCCACTTACAGTTTCTGAAGTCCGGACATCCAGACAGCGAGAATTTTTCATTCAGGTGGCGAGGTCTTCATCCATCCAGGCAGCGTCTTCAATCTTCATCCAGGCAGCATCTTCTATCTTCATCCCGGCAGCGTCTTCTATCTTCATCCTGGTGGCATGGAGCAGGTCCATCCTTCAAGGCATCTGGCACGGAGCGTCCTCTTCATACGGTCGCCGCCGTACACTGAATCTTCAATGCAAGGTAACCTTTTCAAAATGGCATCCCTTGCATTCCTATTGGGAAATTCAAATCAGCCAATAGGATGAGAGCTACTGAAATCCTATTGGCTGTTCAAATCAGTCAATAGGATGAGAGCTACGTAAATTCTATTGGCTGATTTGAACAGCCAATAGAATTTCAGATGAAGATAGAAGATGCCGCCTGGATGAAGATGGAGCCGCCTGGATAAAGATGGAGATGCTGGGATAAAGATCCTTCAAGCGGGACTTCAGCAACTGTGAGTACCTAAAGAGGGGTTAGTGTTAGTTTTTTTTAAGGTTTTTTTGGTGTGGTTTTTTGCCCACCCAATGCCCATACAATTGCCCTTTTCTGGGCAATGGGTACATTAGGTTTTTTTAGATAGTTTTTTTATTTTGTGGGTTTAGGGGGGTAGGGGTTTGTAATGTTAGTGGGTCTTTGTATTTTTTTTTTAGAAAAAAAGCTGATTTCATTAGGGCAATGCTCAACAAAAGGCCCTTTTAAGGGCTATTGGTAGTTTATTATTATTTTAGGTTTTTATTTTGGAGTGTTTTTTTTTTAAATGGGTATTAGACTGGGAATAATTGTTATTATTTTGGATAATTTGTTTGTTATTTGTGTAATGGTTTTTTTTTTTCGTTTTGGGGTGGATTTTTCTTTTTAGATTATCCATTTTTTATTTTTAATGGGCAGCAAAAGAGCTGAATGCCCTTTTAAGGGCAATGGGTAGATTAGGTTTTACTTTATTTTTATTTTGTGGGTTGGGGGTGGGGGTTTGTATACTGTTAGGGGGTGTTTGTTTTTCTTTTGTAGGAAAAAAACTGTTATCTTTAGGGCAATGCCCTACAAAAGGCCCTTTTAAGGGCCCACAAAAGGCCCTTTTAAGGGCCCTTGGTAGTTTATTATAGATTAGGGTTTTTATTTTGTGGTGTTTTTTTTTGTTTTTTTAAAAAAGGATATTAGAATAGGAACAATTTTTATTGTTTTGGATAATTTTGTTTGTTATTTTTTGTAATGGTATGTTTTTTTTGTTGTTGTAAATTTAGTGTTTTTTATTTTTGTAATGTTAGGTTTTAGTGTAAGGCAGCTTAGGTTTTATTTCACAGGTAAGTTTGTATTTATTTTAACTAGGTAGTTAGTAAATAGTTAATAACTATATACTAACTAGTCTACCTAGTTAAAATAAATACAAACTTACCTGTGAAATAAAAATAAAACCTAAGCTATCTACAATATAATTATTAGTTATATTGTAGCTAGCTTAGGTTTTATTTCACAGGTAAGTATTTAGTTTTAAATAGGTATTATTTAGTTAATAATTATAACTTTAATGTAGCTCTATTTTAATTATGTTAAAGTTAGGGGGTGTTAGGTTTAGGGTTAGGTTTAGGGTTACTGTTAGGTTTAGGGGTTAATATAGTTTGATCTAGGTTGTTGTGATGTGGGGGGGGTGGTTTAGGGGTTAATAGGTTTATTTAGTGGTAGTGATGTGGGAAGCCAGAGGGTTAGGGATTAATAACTTTATTTAGTGGCGGCGATGTCGAGGAGCGGCGGAATAGGGGTTAATAGATTTATTATAGTGTGGGCAATGTTGGGGTGCAGGGGAATAGGGGTTAATAACTTTAGTATAGTGGCAGCAATATTGTGATCGGCAGATTAGTGGTTAATAGATTTATTTAGGTGGCAGCGATATTGGGAGCAGCAGATTAGGGGTTAATAAATTTATGTAGGTGTCGGCGATGTCGGGGGCAGCAGTTTAGAGGTGTTTAGACATGGGGTTTATGTTAGGGTGTTAGGTTTAAACATAAATTTTTCCCCATAGACATCAATAGGGATGCATTATGGAGTTTTTCATTCTGCAATCCCAGGTGTTAGTTTTTTTCCAAGCCGCTCTCCCCATTGATGTCTATGGGGAAAGCACGCATGAGCATGTCAAAACAACGCTTGTATTTTGTGCAGTATGGAGCTCATCGCCACCATATCGCACGCACAAGCCGGCTGTTTCAAAACTTGTAATGGTAGCGCAATGGAGTGCGAAATAACAAAACTTTTGTTGCCTTCATTTCGCACCCTGATGCGCTCATAACTTGTAATCTACCTGTTTATTAGTTATTGTAGTGGGGGATTGCGGTTGACAGATAGATATTGCACATGTGTAAGGTGTTAGTTAATATTTTCAGGCAGTTACGGGAGTTACGGTGCTCACATACTTAGTGCAAGGCTTGCTGCGGCTGCCTTTATGTGGCGAGGTGAAAATGGAGTAAAATTTCTCCATTTTCGCCATGTAAGTTCTTGCTCTGAATATGTGATACCGATTTGCGACGCAGTTCTATGTTAGCTTATGGGAGTAAAAATTGTGATGGAGCCGGCTTTTGAGGGCGACGCCGCATATGTAATGGAGCCCCAGTAGTGTATTGCTGCTCCTTCAACAAATGATACCAAGAGAATGAAGCAAATTTGATAATAGAAGTAAACTGGAAAGTTGTTTAAAATTGTATGTTCTACCTAAATCATGAAAGAATCATTTTGGGTTTCATGTCCCTTTAAAGTATAAAGAATACACTACACACAGTCTTAACTTCTTTTTTACTTTGTAACAACAAAAAAAACTATTGAATAAAGTCTGAACTATTGAAGGATCTCCTTAGTTACGCTGACTAATGCTGTTTGCAGATTCATTTTAACTTCCAAGAATTCGCTCTAACACAACTGTTGGCAGACAACTACAAATACTACACAGGTACAAAATGCATTAATGTATTTTATCCATCCACGTGCAGCACTTTATCTTTTGTTCCCGCTTTTTGATGGATGACAAATTATCTATGTGTGATTATTTTAAAGTATCAACATCTAATATAAACATTGTACCCCGATGAGTATACACTGAAAAATCCAGCATTTTAAACAGTTTAAAATATATTGCACTATTAATGATTTCAAATCCCAGTGGTTTTTAAAATCCAGTTATCCTTAGCTAAACAAATATTTAGTAAAATGATTCATATTACCCATAAGCAATGATAGCAATGTATTCACCTAAATGAAATTCTCTAAGATATTTAGAATGTTCCTTTAGTAGATTGTGATACCTTTTTATGGCCCAACAAAATCAAGTTTTTTTTTAATTCCATAAGCTTTCAAGACCTTCAGAAGTAGAAGAAGATACCTGGGAGGTTTTGAAAGCTTATGGAATAAAAAACCAACAAAAAAAAAAAAACTTGATTTGCTGGTCCATAAAAAAGTATCACAATCTACTAAAGGAACATTCTCTGTAAGACCAGTATGACAACAATCCTTTTTCTGCTAAGTTGTTTAGAACAAATGAACCTTTTCCCGACGTTAGGACGTTCCATTCCATCCTAACTGCGTTGGGGTTTAGCGCCGTTAGGACGGCATGGAACGTCCTAGCTGTTTGGTTGTACTGAAGTCAACGTTGCTTCAAGAATGGGAGGTACCTGGCTCACCCCCTGACCCGATCCCATCATTGAAATCTCTTGATCAAATGCACAATCGCGAGATTTCAATTTTTACATAGGAACGTTGTTCTGATGTAGACAAATCAAATATGTCACTAAAGGGTTAAAAAAAAAACTTAAAAGGACATTAAAAACGAATAAAATTCTAGACAGAATGATGTATAACAAAACATAGAGTTGCTTATGAATAGCATTTAGATGTTTTTTTTTTTTTAAATGATATAAATATGTTTAATATAGGTGTATTTTTTGTAATTACTGTGTATAGTTGCATATTAAATATTAAAAAATGTGTATAATTTTAGAGTCCATAAACTAATAGGCAAACACATATTATAGGATCTGCTTCCTTCTCTGCTGTAGTAGATTAGCCATTAGAGTGTGCACTTGAATCAGAATTTCTTAATTGCTTAATTATATTAAAAATTGGAATCCAAAAGGATACATTTCAATTTTGAATAGAAGCATTTTTTGTAATATACATGTGTTAGCAAAACTGCTTCTAATAAAAGCTATAGCTGTTTCAAAAGTCTATTTAGGTATTCACAATATACCAGCATTTTAAACACAGCTCTTGCTCAGAGAGTCTAAGGTAATTAATGGTTGACATGATACAAGCCCCACTAGCGCTTTGAGCAGCTACAGCATTTAAAATGAATGAAGCAGCTTTCATCCTATTGGCTGATTTAAATTTGTCAGCTAATAGAAATGCAAGGGTACCTCATATAAAAGGGTTAACTTGCATTCAATCGTCAATGTGTGCGGCGGACGATCGCATGAAGAGGGCCTACGTGTTGACGATGAACCTCTGCCTCCGAGCATCCACCAACCACTCCGCCTCCGCCATGAAGATAGAAGATGGACCAGAGATGGATGAAGATGGAGCCGCTTGGATGAAGATGTTTTGCTGAACTTCAGCAATGGTGAGTGTCGACGATGAACCTCTGCCTCCGAGCATCCACCAACCGCTCAGCCTCCGCCATGAAGATAGAAGATGGACCAGAGATGGATGAAGATGGAGCCGCTTGGATGAAGATGTTTTGCTGGACTTCGGCAATGGTGAGTGTCGACGATGAACCTCTGCCTCCGAGCATCCACCAACCGCTCCGCCTCCGCCATGAAGATAGAAGATGGACCAGAGATGGATGAAGATAAGGCCGCTTGGATGAAGATGTTTTGCTGGACTTCAGCAATGGTGAGTGTCGACGATGAACCTCTGCCTCCGAGCATCCACCAACTATTCCGCCTCCGCCATGAAGATAGAAGATGGACCAGAGATGGATGAAGATGGTGCCGCTTGGATGAAGATGTTTTGCCGGACTTCAGCAATGGTGAGTTCCGATTTTGGGGTTAGTGTTAGTTTTGTGTTTTGTTTTTTGGTGTTTTTTTCTTTAACCCCTTAATGACCACAGCACTTTTCCATTTTCTGTCCGTTTGGGACCAAGGCTATTTTTACATTTCTGCGGTGTTTGTGTTTAGCTGTAATTTTCCTCTTACTCATTTACTGTACCCACACATATTATATACCGTTTTTCTCGCCATTAAATGGACTTTCTAAAGATACCATTATTTTCATCATATCTTATAATTTACTATAAAAAAAAATATAAAATATGAGGAAAAAAATGAAAAAAACACACTTTTTCTAACTTTGACCCCCAAAATCTGTTACACATCTACAACCACCAAAAAACACCCATGCTAAATAGTTTCTAAATTTTGTCCTGAGTTTAGAAATACCCAATGTTTACATGTTCTTTGCTTTTTTTGTAAGTTATAGGGCAATAAGTACAAGTAGCACTTTGCTATTTCCAAACCATTATTTTTCAAAATTAGCGCTAGTTACATTAGAACACTAATATCTTTCAGGAATCTCTGAATATCCATTGACATGTATATATTTTTTTTTAGTAGACATCCCAAAGTATTCATCTAGGCCCATTTTGGTATATTTCATGCCACCATTTCACTGCCAAATGCGATTAAATACAAAAAATTGTTCACTTTTTTACTAATTTTTTCACAAACTTTTGGTTTCTCAGTGAAATTATTTACAAACAGCTTCTGCAATTATGGCACAAATGGTTGTAAATTCTTCTCTGGGATCCCCTTTGTTCAGAAATAGCAGACATATATGGCTTTGGTGTTGCTTTTTAGTAATTAGAAGGCTGCTAAATGCCACTGCGCACTACACGTGTATTATGGCCAGCAGTGAAGGGGTTAATTATGGAGCATGTAGGGAACTTTTAGGGATAATTTTAGCTTTAGTGTAGTGTAGTAGACAACCCCAAGTATTGATCTAGGCCAATTTTGGTATATTTCATGCCACCATTTCACCGCCAAATGCGATCAAATTAAAAAAAAAAATTTTTTTTTCACAATTTTAGGTTTCTCACTGAAATTATTTACAAACAGCTTGTGCAATTATGGCACAAATGGTTGTAAATGCTTCTCTGGGATCCCCTTTGTTCAGAAATAGCAGACATATATGGCTTTGGCGTTGCTTTTTGGTAATTAGAAGGCCGCTAAATGCCGCTGCGCATCACACGAGTATTATGGCTAGCAGTGAAGGGGTTAATTAGGTAGCTTGTAGGGAGTTTGCAGGGTTAATTTTAGCTTTAGTGTAGAGATCAGCCTCCCACCTGACACATCACACCCCCTGATCCCTCCCAAACAGCTCTCTTCCATCCCCAAACCCACAATTGTCCCCGCCATCTTAAGAAAGAAAGTCTGCCAGTACTAAAATCAAAGCTATCTTTTATTTTATTTTTTTTTAGCATATTTACATATGCTGCTATGTAGGATCCCCCCTTAGCCCCCAACCTCCCTGATCCCCCCCCCAAACAGCTCTCTAACCCCCCCCCTGCCTTATTGAGCGCCATATTGGGTACTGGCAGCTGTCTGCCAGTACCCAGTTTCAAATTAAAAACGTTTTGGTTAATTTTTATTAAAAAAAAAAACTATTTTCTGTAGTGTAGCTGCCCCCCCACAACCCCCAACCCCCAACCCTCTCCCAGATTACTAATTTTATTTATATATCCCACTGAGTCTCTCCCACTTATATCTCCTCCATGTTCCATAGTGTAGGGTTCCCACCCGCACACGCGCGCACCCACCCTCGTGCACGCATTCTGGCACGCACCCCACACGCGATCCTGCCCCCCTCCTCCATTGATCGCCGCCCACCCGCCTCCCTTGGTAAGCTCCCACCCACCAACGAATACTGCGATCAATGGCCGATGCAGAGAGGGCCACAGAGTGGCTCTCTCTGCATTGGACTGCTCAAAACTGTTATTGCAGGATGCCTCAATATCGAGGCATCACTGCAATAACATGAAAGCGACTGGAAGCGATCAGGATCGCTTCCAGGGCTTTCAAAGACCAACGACGTACGGGGTACGTCCTTGGTCATTAACTGCATTTTTTTGCAGGACGTACCCCATACGTCGTTGGTCGTTAAGGGGTTAAGATGTTTTTATTTTTAATGGGCTGAAAAAGATCTGATTGTACTTTTAAGGGCAATGCCCATACAAATTCCCTTTTCGGGGCAATGGGTAGGTAATTTTTTTTAGTTAGGTTTTTATTTTGGGGGGTTGGGGGATGTAATGATAGGGGTTATTTGGTTTATTTTATTGGCAAAAGCGCTGTTAACTTTAGGGCAATTCGTTACAAAAGGCCCTTTTAAGGGCTATTGTAAGTTTATTTATAGATTAGTGTTTATTTTGGGGTGTTTTTTTTTTTTAAATGCCAGTATTAGAATAGGAATAATTTTTATTATTTTGGACAATTTGGTTTATTATTTTTTGTAATGGTAGTTTTTTTTGTTGTTGTAATGGTAGTGTTTATTATTTTTTTGTAATTGTAGTTTTTTTGTAATGTTAGGTTTTACTATTTTTAATAATGTTAGGTTTTTAATTTTTTGTATTAATTTTTTTTAAACAAGTAAAGTTATTTTTTTTTTTAGTTTAAGCTTAGGTTTTATTTTTATTTCACAGGTAAGTTTCTATTTATTTTAACTAGTTAGTTTATAATATTGTAACTTTAATTCAGGTTTATTGTAATTATGTTAAAGTTAGAGGGTGTTAGGTTTAGCGGTTAATAGTTTAATTTAGGCAGTTGCGATGTGGCACTGGGGGATGGAAGTTTAGGGGTTAATAGCTTTATTTAGTGTTGGCGATGTGGGGGGACAACGGTTTAGGGGTTAATAGCTTTATTTTGTGTTGGCGATGTAGGGGGACGGCGGTTTAAGGTTTAATAGCTTTATTTAGTGTTGGCGATGTGGGGGATGGCAGTTTAGAGGTTAATAGCTTTATTTACTGTTGGCGATGTGGGGGGCGGTAGTTTAGAGGTTAATAGCTTTATTTAGTGTTGGCGATGTGAGGAGACAGCGGTTTAGGGGTTAATAGCTTTATTTAGTGTTGGCAATGTGGGTGGACTGTGGTTTAGAGGTTAATAGGTTTATTTAGTGTTGGCAATGAGGGAGGACGGCGGTTTAGGGGTTAATAGGTTTATTTAGTGTTGACGATGTGGGGGGTTGGCAGTTAAGGGATTAATAGTTAATTTAGTGTTGGTGATGTGGGGGGATGGCGGTTTAGATAGAATAATGAATATGAATAAAGAATGGTTCCGAAATAACGAATGGATTAGAAAAACCATTTAACTTGATATAACGAATATGCCAAAACAAAATTATTTATTTAACTTAACATAACAAATATGCCAAAACGAAATTATTTATTTAACTAATGAAAACAAAACAAAACTAAACAAATTTTTTCGGTGTGCACATGTCTAATCCGAACGATCCTCCTCAAACATACATCTGGAAAAGGAAGAACACAAGATAAATACAAAAGAATCGAAATTAACACAGCTTTAGTAACCAAAACTTTGCCTTCCAAGCTCAGACTACGCAACTTCCAAAAATCTATTTTCTTTTTCAACTCACACTTTGCCAACTATACATACCTGATATATTATCATCAAATTTCATACCTAACACCTCAATTGCATCATTCTGAATAGGCCAACCAAATATAATTCCCTCCACTCACCAAAACCTTTCACCGCACATTTATCGCAATTAACTTTAAAACCACTAACCATACAAAAATATTCAACCTGAGTCTTCAAACACCGTGAACTTGCAAAATTCTTACATATCACTGTCACATCATCCACATAACATACAACCTTCAAACACTTACCGCCACTGCAAGGCACTTCCTCACCACTATGACTTTATTATATCTCAACAGCAGCAACAATGGATCAAAAGCACAAATAGATAAAACTGGAGACAAAAGACATCCCTGTCGTACCCCAGAGTTAACAGAAACACATTCAGATAAAAACACATTCACCTGAACTCTACTAACAATCCCACTGTACAAACAATTAAACCACTCAAGCAACTTATCCGACAAACCTAATTGTTTCAACACCCCAAACATAAAATCATGCACAACTCTTATCATAAGCATTTTCAAAATCAATCATAACAATTGCAACCTCCTGCTTACGAACACCACTATACCAAATCACATCCCGAAAACATATCAAGCTTTCAGCAATCTGATGACCAGTCATAGCACACACTTGCTATTTACACACAATTTGTCCAATCACACCTTTAATCCTGTAAGACAAAACCTTAGCAATCACTTTGTAATCTACATTCAATAAAGAAATTGGTCTCCAATTCTTCAAATTTTTGATATCACCCTTCTTAAACACAACACAATTATACTCTATTTTATAGACTCAGTCAAGACCTTCCTCTCCAAAACACACTTACACAGATCCAACAAATCACTACCAATTAAATCCCAAACAGTACAATAAAAATTAACAAGCAGGACATCACCTCCTGGAATTTTAAATGTCTTCATTTCTTTTACTACACGCTCCAATTCATCCAAACTCAACTCACATTTCAACAAACTAATATCATCCTTACTAAGCTTGCAATCAATCTCCTCAAAAGTTCATCGAACAAATCACGCTCTAACCATTTAAACACAAATAAACTTTCGAACCTCATCCAAAACACTTACCATACCCTCTTTTCCAGAAAAGACTTTCTTAAAAAAGAACCTAGGACATTTCTCATTCATCTTACAAACATCCAAACGTGCCTGCATAATAATCTTACGTCCCCTAACATCCAAACACTTTCTCACAAAATCTTTTGCTTCCTATAATTAATTTTTAACATCCAAGCCTAAAGCTTTCAAACTCTTTAAATATTCCACACGCTGAGTCCACCGCACATACTCCAGCCTCTAACTCTTTACTTTTATCCTACTTTTCTTAATAAAAAACTTTCTTGACTCAATTTTAACCCATTCCCACCAATTACACACAGAAATAACACACTTTTTATTCTTCATCCATAAATACTTCAGAGAATATTGCTTAACAATCCATTCATCCTCAAGCAACTCAACATTCAATTTCTACAAACCCTTACCAAAAACCAACAAAATCTAATTTCATATTACTTACAATACACACATGATCCAAAAAAACGACTTATGAAACTCAAAAGATTAAACTACAATATACCTAGAAATAAAAATAAAATCAATTTGTAACTTAAAGACACTAGATTTTTCTTTGCATAAATGTGTTGTAGATGATCCAGTTATATAGCCCATCTGGTGGAGTTTTTGTAAAAATGTATAGTGTTGCTTATTTTTAAATAACATTGTGCTGATTTTGAGACCAAGCCCCAAAGTTTTAGATGCATACTGATGTCTATAGACTTCAGATTGCTTCTATTTGTATAATGGATCTATTCATATGCAGGGGAGGGTCTGCTCTCAGCTTCTTTCAGTAGGTGTTCCAACCTAACCTCATAAACAGTGCTACATTGGGAGCCTCTAAATAAGTTTTTAAAAAGGTTTTATACTGGATTTTTTTTATCAGTATCTGTGCATATAATTCTTTATAGTAGTGTCTGTTACATGCAGACTCTAACTCCATATCCTCTCCTTCTCCAATAACAGGATCAGAAACATCAGGAACTTTATCCTCAGAGGCAGGAACAACCGGAATCAAGGAAAAAACATCCTCAACAGGATCAGCAGGCACAGAAGCTTCACCCTCCTTAGAGGGCTGAGAGACAGATGGAGTAGGTGCACTCTGCACAAAATCTTCTGGAGAATTCCTCTGAATAACAGCCTCCACGTAGCTCCTCCACCTCTTTTTCTCACAGTATTGAGGACACTGCCTGGCCAAATTTTCAACAGCTCCACAAATGTTACAGGAATGTCCCTTAGAATAATAGGTGGACAGATGACCATAGTCACCACAATTCTGGCAGCCAACCTCCTCAGCCCATTCTTCTTATAATGGCCAAATCTTTGACACCTGCAACAAAACCGAGGCATCCCAGATAGAGAACGTAACGTCTACTGCCAATAATCGTGAAGGTCTGGGTAGTATGATCTCTTATTTTACAAGCCTCATCTAGATTAAATTCTGCCCAGAACCTCCTTTTACCGTTAAATATCCCAAAAAATCATTCATCCATTCTAGCAAACTGATGGATGAACAAAAATGTCTCAGCCAAGTCATTATTTGACAATCTTCCAAAAATGGATTTAACATATGAACAATCAAAGCAGTTCTCTTCGGCTTAACTAGACTCCTGATAAACTTAAAGGGCCACTAAACCCAAAATCTTTCTTTCATGATTCAGATAGAGAATAGAAATTTAAACAACATTACCATTTACTTCCATAATTTATTTTGCTTCATTTTTTAAATATCCTTAGTTGAAGAAAAAGCAATGCACATGATGAGCCAATCACATGAAGCATCTATGTGCAGCAACCAATCAGCAGCTAGTGAGCATATCTAGAAATGCTTTTCATCAAAGAATATCAAGAGAATAAAACAAATTAGATAATATAAGTAAATTAGAAAGATGTTTAAAATTGCATTCTCTTTCTAAATCATAAAAGAAAAAATGGGGGTGGCATGTCCCTTTAATGGCTTGAAGATCCAGGTGATCCTTCAACTCCATAGCCCTCTAATAGCAACCACATATCATCTCATCTGTATAAAAAGACACATCAAAAGCTCTTTGCAGCGGGAAAGGTCCGACTCCTACTCTTAGATTCCTGCTTTTCAAATAAAGATATTATGGGGGGGGAGATAAAAAACTGAAATTAAAATCCTCCATGTCTCAAAATTGAATCAATGTAAATATTTGCATAGGAAATTAGTACATCTAAGCAAGTATCCCCGCTTGACCCCAGAAATTCTTCATATGCAATGTTTCCAATGCACAAGAGAATTGTGGGTAAGACATGCAAATTCTCAGTTTCTTTGCTTCAAAACACTGTTTTAACACAGCAAACCAGAAATCACTCACTATACAAGCCTGTTTCGCTCTTTTTAGAACTCATCAGTAGGAGATAGATTTCTGATTGCTGCATTGGAAAAGCTATTTTCATGGTTAAACCAAAATTCATTAAAATTATGGGGGGGGGGGGGGGAGATAAAAAACTGAAATTAAAATCCTCCATGTCTCAAAATTAAATCAATGTAAATATTTGCATAGGAAATTAGTACATCTAAGCAAGTATCCCCGCTTGACCCCAGAAATTCTTAATATGCAATGTTTCCAATGCACAAGAGAATTGTGGGTAAGATATGCAAATTAGGTATGCAAATTCTCAGTTTTTTTTTATCTCCCCCCCCCATAATTTTAATGAATTTTGGTTTAACCATGAAAATAGCTTTTCCAATGCAGCAATCAGAAATCTATCTCCTACTGATGAGTTCTAAAAAGAACGAAACAGGCTTGTATAGTGAGTGATTTCTGGTTTGCTGTCATATTCCTGTTTAAAAGGATCGCTGTGTTAAAACAGTATTTTGAAGCAAAAAAACTGAGAATTTGCATATCTTACCCACAATTCTCTTGTGCATTGGAAACATTGCATATTAAGAATTTCTGGGGTCAAGCGGGGATACTTGCTTAGATGTACTAATTTCCTATGCAAATATTTACATTGATTTAATTTTGAGACATGGAGGATTTTAATTTCAGTTTTTTATCTCCCCCCCCCCCATAATTTTAATGAATTTTGGTTTAACCATGAAAATAGCTTTTCCAATGCAGCAATCAGAAATCTATCTCCTACTGATGAGTTCTAAAAAGAACGAAACAGGCTTGTATAGTGAGTGATTTCTGGTTAGCTGTCATATTCCTGTTTAAAAGGATCGCTGTGTTAAAACAGTATTTTGAAGCAAAAAAACTGAGAATTTGCATACCTAATTTGCATATCTTACCCACAATTCTCTTGTGCATTGGAAACATTGCATATTAAGAATTTCTGGGGTCAAGCGGGGATACTTGCTTAGATGTACTAATTTCCTATGCAAATATTTACATTGATTTAATTTTGAGACATGGAGGATTTTAATTTCAGTTTTTTATCTTCCCTTCCCCCCCCATAATTTTAATGAATTTTGGTTTAACCATGAAAATAGCTTTTCCAATGCAGAAATCTATCTCCTACTGATGAGTTCTAAAAAGAACGAAACAGGCTTGTATAGTGAGTGATTTCTGGTTTGCTGTCATATTCCTGTTTAAAAGGATCGCTGTGTTAAAACAGTATTTTGAAGCAAAAATACTGAGAATTTGCATACCTATTTTGCATATCTTACCCACAATTCTCTTGTGCATTGGAAACATTGCATATGAAGAATTTCTGGGGTCAAGCGGGGATACTTGCTTAGATGTACTAATTTCCTATGCAAATATTTACATTGATTTAATTTTGAGACATGGAGGATTTTAATTTCAGTTTTTTATCTCCCCCCCCCCCATAATTTTAATGAATTTTGGTTTAACCATGAAAATAGCTTTTCCAATGCAGCAATCAGAAATCTATCTCCTACTGATGAGTTCTAAAAAGAACGAAACAGGCTTGTATAGTGAGTGATTTCTGGTTTGCTGTCATATTCCTGTTTAAAAGGATCGCTGTGTTAAAACAGTATTTTGAAGCAAAAAAACTGAGAAATTTGCATACCTAATTTGCATATCTTACCCACAATTCTCTTGTGCATAGGAAACATTGCATATGAAGAATTTCTGGGGTCAAGCGGGGATACTTGCTTAGATGTACTAATTTCCTATGCAAATATTTACATTGATTTAATTTTGAGACATGGAGGATTTTAATTTCAGTTTTTTATCTCCCCCCCCCCATAATTTTAATGAATTTTGGTTTAACCATGAAAATAGCTTTTCCAATGCAGCAATCAGAAATCTATCTCCTACTGATGAGTTCTAAAAAGAACGAAACAGGATTGTATAGTGAGTGATTTCTGGTTTGCTGTCATATTCCTGTTTAAAAGGATCGCTGTGTTAAAACAGTATTTTGAAGCAAAAAAACTGAGAATTTGCATACCTATTTTGCATATCTTACCCACAATTCTCTTGTGCATTGGAAACATTGCATATGAAGAATTTCTGGGGTCAAGCAGGGATACTTGCTTAGATGTACTAATTTCCTATGCAAATATTTACATTGATTTAATTTTGAGACATGGAGGATTTTAATTTCAGTTTTTTATCTCCCCCCCCCCCATAATTTTAATGAATTTTGGTTTAACCATGAAAATAGCTTTTCCAATGCAGCAATCAGAAATCTATCTCCTACTGATGAGTTCTAAAAAGAACGAAACAGGCTTGTATAGTGAGTGATTTCTGGTTTGCTGTCATAATCTTGTTTAAAAGGATCGCTGTGTTAAAACAGTATTTTGAAGCAAAAAAACTGAGAATTTGCATACCTAATTTGCATATCTTACCCACAATTCTCTTGTGCATTGGAAACATTGCATATTAAGAATTTCTGGGGTCAAGCGGGGATACTTGCTTAGATGTACTAATTTCCTATGCAAATATTTACATTGATTCAAATAAAGATAGCAAGAAAACAATGATAATAGGAGTAAACTAGAAAGTTGTTTAAAATTGCATGCTCTATCTGAATTATGAAAGAAAAAAGTTTCGGTTTATTATGCCTTTAAGTAGACCAAACAAAAAAAAAGTTTGATATAGAAACAATGCTTCACAGTTATTGCTTTTATGGTTTATAACTTGCTGCTCTGTACTACATCTTACTTTAAATTACTATCACAAAGAAACAATATGCCCATGTATTTATAACCGTATCACTGGAATTTAATAAGACACTTCATTAATTCCATTCCAAAGCATTGGTTACCTATTCCAGAATTATGCTCAAAATATTGTAAATAGTCATTATTATTCATTAGCGGACCTATTTAACAGAGGACCCTAGAACAAAAATGTTTTTGGGGCCCCCAAAGGTAATAGTAATAATATACATTTGTCTCTGTATAATATAATGTGCTGCACTGTATAATGATGTGACCATCACAGACCATCGCTGCATGACTTACCTTCACTCATTACTGTATAGATAATCTATACACTGATGAGTGAAGGTAAGTCATGCAGCGATGGGCAGCAAAGTGTAAACATATATGTATATGAATAAATACATATACTGTATATTCATGTGTTTGTATGTGTATATACACATATTAAAACACACACACACACATATATATGTATCTATCTATCTATCTATCTATCTATCTATCTATCTATCTATCTATCTATATAAAAAGCATATACATATATATTTATAGTAATAACACAATTCCGATAGACCGCTATGTAAAGGCACTTTTCAGGACCGTTTTTCTAACACCCCACATCCGCACACTTTAACCCCTTAAAACTGCTTTGTGCAGAATTATTTAAAAAAAAATTAAAATGCTCATAATTTTTATAAATAAAAAGGAACAAAACTTTTTTATTTTGGGGGCAATTGGGGGACATCTTTTAAATGAACCAGAGGTCTAACCTCTGGTTAATTTTCGGAGCGCAAATAGCTGCCACGAGCTTGCATTAACCAGCCACTCATAATGGCTTCTTATTCAATGTACGTCCATAAACAGGCGAATTTGCCCATTTATGGGCGCACGTTAAATTAGATCTCCACTTGTAATCTAGCCCATAATGTTTTCATGTGGACATTCCATAAAATTAAAGTACTTCAATAAGTAAATGCACAACCGTACATCTGAAGAGATGTGTTTAAAACAAGCTGTTTATGTTTCCTTCCTGTCTTTAACATCTGTATTATACCTATAAGCTTTGATGAAACTAAACTATAATAATTTGACTTCATAGCCAGAGTGAAATTCATACAATGCTATTATATTGCATTTACAAAATAAGACTGGAGATATTATATAAATGTTGCCATGGTAACCACGAGTTTAGGGACACATAAAATGGTTTGCTGAACAATAGAATTTGTTATATCCTACTTTAAAAATCTATAATCGTTTCTTTCAGGAACACAGTGAACTTCAATTTTGTCTACTATATTCACGGAAACTAACACATTACTGGTAATAAAAATAGAAAAGGGATGATACTCAACTAAACATTTGTTAAATCATTTTTTATGGTAAATCTGCAGTGTGGAGATTTATGAACTTGCACTGTATGATTTGTAAGTACCTTAGCAAGTAACAGCTACTAGGTTTTTGCTTCAATGCTTTCTTTTATATGATCTGTCTGTCACTGGAACGCTAACAACTTTATTAAAAATGCTACCAGGTATAACAAATTAGATAACTCTGTGACTGTATAGACAACTGTATTGCAGTCTCTGGCACATTGGTACAAGAATATACTTTGATTATATTAAGGGTATCTTGCGATAATTCGAGGTGTAATGGATCCTGGGTCGTGAGGAAGACAAATAGCAACAGTTGGGATTAAATAACCCTGACATTAAAGTAGGGACAGTGTACCAAATTCATGTGGTTAAAGGTCATAACAGAAGCTTTTCTGATACACTTTCACATTAAAGGGACAGTAAACCTTTCAAACATGTTACATAATTCTGCACTAGGTGCTGAATCATGTAACATGAGGATAGCGTTTTGTTTTAAAAATTAGCTGCAAATACCTAATTTGGCACCTAAAAGTATATTTACCTTTCTAATAGGGTTGCCACCGTTTGAACAGCAGATTCCTGGACACTTTGTAAATGGGCGTGATTTGGGTGTGTGGTTTGGGCGTGTTTG
This sequence comes from Bombina bombina, assembly GCF_027579735.1. NCBI lineage: Eukaryota > Metazoa > Chordata > Amphibia > Anura > Bombinatoridae > Bombina > Bombina bombina. The sequence goes on from NC_069509.1 coordinate 165,352,849, forward strand.
GGGTGTGTGGTTTGTGCGTGTTTGGGGTGTGGTTTGGGCGTGTTTGGGGTGTGGCTTCACACAACCTCAATAAAATATATTTTACTAATTTTGGTCTGCCATTAAAGGATTGAGTGTTATAGTAATTTAATTTAATACAAAAACACAACCCAAACTGAAACATAAAAATTCTTTTAGGCATAAAAAAGTTAACACTTACATTACCAGTACTGGTCGGAACTGAAAATAAATGACTACAAAACCCTGATACAAGAGCCTTTACTGCAGAGAGCAAATCTTTTAAAGTTTTCTCCAGAATAGATATGTTTTTAGTTAATATTTCCTTACTGGGCATGCACAGAGATAATCACCGAGATAAAAATATTATTATTTCGGACCATGCAGTAATCTCTCTCTCTTCAACGGAACAAAGTAAAACAGCCTGGAAAATTTTTCTTCCCGGCATTCCTCCTTCAGAATATTAGTTTTAGGAACTGGCTAGTGGGTAAATGGAGAGAATACAGGAATTTTAATATTTCATATATTGCTAAAACAGAATTATTCTGGGAAGTGGCTAAAGCATTTTTCAGTGGAGAAATCAAGGCATATATGATTAAAAAGAAAAAAAAATAAGAGCTAGAGAAAATCAACTATCTAATCAGCTAAAAAAATGTTTTATTAAATATGTTGATGATCCCACTAGCAAACACTGGGAAGATTATCAAAAGGCTAAAGCAGAGAGAGAGACATTTATCAACCAGCAGTTAATGCAATCTGATCTTAGGACAAAGTACGGTTTAATACATTTGGCCCCAAATCTGCAAAGTTTTTAGCCAATCTCGCAAAAAGTAGGAAAAAGAAAAATGATATAGCAGCCACTAAGGTACAAGGGATTAGATATACAACACCATTGGAGATTCAAAAGCAATTTCTTCTTCATTTCCAGAAAGTATACTCTGCAGATAGGCTCAGTATAAAGAATAAACAGGAATTCTGGACTAAGATTACCCTACCAAAAGTCTCTAGTGATCAATTAAATTTTTTAAATAGTGAGATATCAGTAGAAGAGGTTACACAAGCAATCAACAAAGCTGCCAATGGAAAGGCGCCAGGCCCGGACCAGATCCGGGGTGAATTTTATAAGATATTAGGCAAACAGATTATTCCCACCCTGTGTTCTTTGTTCAATGATTATTTTTTATTAAATACGAAACCATCAACTTATTTTACTGCATCAAATATTATACTTATCTTAAAAAAGACAAAGACGCTGAACTTTTGGACTCTTACCACCCTATATCACTTCTTAATTATGATTATAAGCTATTAACTAATATTATTTCCAATAGACTAAAAAAAATCCTAGGGGACGTTATACAGACAGACCAAAAAGGGTTTATTCAAGGTAGAACTTCTATGAAAAATCTATAGACTGCAATGTTAATTATTGAAGCTTTTCATTCTCAATCTAAAGTTAACCTTAAACACGAAAATTATTTTGCTTTGCTTACTATCGACGCAGAAAAAGCGTTTGGTTCGATATCATGGGATCACTTAACAACATCATTGAACAAATTTGGTTTAACTGGGCATTTTTTAAACTTCATTAATCTAATATACCAAAATCCAAATTCATTTTTCATCATCAACGGAACAAATTCTGATAATATAACTTTGCAAAAAGGGACTAGACAGGGCTGTCCTCTGTCACCCCTGCTATTCAATGTCACCCTTGAACCATTGGCAGCTCTGTGTAGGTCAGAAATTGAGGGTGTAGTAATCGGGAAAAATAAATTTGTACTAGCCTTATATGCGGATGACCTTTTTTTATGGGTAATACAAAGAAAAATATACCTAGACTCCTAGAAATAATTTCTTCATACAGTACCTTTTCGGGGTGCAAATTTAACCTCAACAAATCAGAACTATTATGTATTAGGAAAAGAAAAGATAGCTTCATATCTAAACCCCTTTATACAAGCAGAACAGTTTTTTAATATTTAGGGATCATGTTCTCTAATAATCCTAATAATTGGTATAGTTTAAACTTCGATCCAGTCTGGAAAAAGATGTTTAGCCTCTTTTAAAAGATGGAGTACACTCCCCCACTCTCTTTCAGCTAAAATAACATTAAAGGGACACTGAACCCAAATTTTTTCTTTTGTGATTCAGATAGAGCATGCAATTTTAAGCAACTTTCTAATTTACTCCTATTATCAAATTTTCTTCATTCTCTTGGTATCTTTATCTGAAAAGCAAGAATGTAGTTTAGATGCCGGCACATTTTTGGTGAACAACCTGGGTTGTTCTTGCTGATTGGTGGATAAATTCACCCACCAATTAACAAGTGCTGTCCAGGGCTGAACATAAAATTGTCTGGCTCCTTAGCTTAGATGCCTTCTTTTTCAAATAAAGATAGCAAGAGAACGAAGAAAAATTGATAATAGGAGTAAATTAGAAAGTTGCTTAAAATTGCATGCTCTATCTGTATAATGAAAGACAACATTTGGGTTCAGTGTCCCTTTAATCAAAATGATTTTATTTCCAAAGATACTTTTTCTCCTACAAAATCGCTTTTTGTACGGAATAAGGATATTCAACTGTTTTATTCCCAATGTTCAGCATTCTTATGGGGTGCTAGTAAACCCCATATTGCTATGTTGAAACTGACCCATGCTAGGAAAGATGGAGGTCTTGACTTCCCTAATATTAAATTTTACAATTGGGCATGCATGGCTAAGTTGGCATTAGACTGATTAACAGATTCCAATTATATCACTCATCTCCAGGCAGAAGAAAATTTACTTTTCCCATATTCTTTAAAAGCGTTGCTTCATGTATCTAATCCCTAATTGCCAAAGTACTCAATTTATAATGTTCTACAAGCCTGGTATAAAATAAATAAAGAACTGCAGATAGATAACTCTTGTTCAAAATATCTACCAATTAGGGGTAACCCGGACTTTGAACCAGGTCTCTACTCTCAGGTCTTCAAGCTATGGTTGCAGAAAGGTTTACATTTTATTTATCAGATGATACATAGTCAATCTAAAGTGATTAAGACATTTGAAATTTGGTCTGTAGAATACTCTCTGAACAAAAGGAATTTGTATGCATATCTACAAATAAGACACTATATAACATCCAATAAATATATGGAACAAAATAACTGGCTTTTTTGCGATATTGGACTCGGCTATAAAGCTCTTCCGAGCAGGCCTTCATTCACTTGCCCCAATTTATAAATTACTCTTGTCTACCTCGGCTAAATTGTATCTATTAAACCTCCATATTGACACTTAATATTAACACTCTTCGGATTGAGGATTTAAAGGGGAGCTTTGCTATAATTTCCAAATATTCTCGCTCTTGTTCCCTGAGAGAATCACATATGAGACTCCTTAACAGATCAAACATTACTCCAAATATTATGTCTAAATGGTCCCCGCACCTCAGGTCTGCACTAGATGCTCGGCACTTGATGCAGACCTTATACATGTTTTTTGGTACTGCCCTAAACTTCAGAAGTTATGGAATAGAATCAACTTTTGACTCAATAAATTTCTACAAAGATGAAGCTTAGTCTCATGCAAATATTTTTTTAGTTAAAGACCCTGCGTACCTAAAGAAACATTTAATTAATACTGCGATTCTGGTAGCTAGACAATTAATTCTTAGAACATGGAAAAATAAGACTTCTCCAGCATTTTCTGTTTTTACTTAAAATATGTTGTACCTTATGATCATGGACCAATATGACCCTTTGATCTTCCAAGAAAATAAAATGAAAACCTTTTTTGCTAAATGGGACAAAGTGATTTTGTGCCTGTATAATCCCAGCTGCAGATCATCTTTCCGTTTCGTAACTCTGTCTTCTTTCTGCAGTTATTACAAACAGAAGACTACCCGGCATTCTGGATCCCAATTTAGAGTCAGGAATTCTTTTTTTCTTTTCCTTCCCCGTTTTTCTACTTCTTTCTCGAATGTAAGATAAACCGTTAAAAATAACAGTATTACAGGGATGAACAATAAGGCTAGTTGGTTACATTTTATCCTGTTTTAATTTTGGTTCAGAAATGTTCATATTTTGAAGTATCACAAATGATCAACCCCTGTTATGTACAAATGGAAGAATATGTTTTATTAGGATCAACTAGAAATATGTATGTTTTTCTTTCTGTTAATATATCCTTTTGTACATGACTGTTTGCTGCTGTTTTATGGATATGTTGTATCATGCCTCCTCTGTTATGCTGAAAAACAAAGAAAAAAAAGAAAAAGATTTGGCAGAGTGCTCTCTCATCCTAAACTATCCAATATCTAGACCATCACTTACAATTCTACCTAGACCTAAGTCAGATTACTGTACAAAAAAAGAAAATAAGTCCGCTTTATTACAAAAGTCTTACAAGAAAAAGGCATTAAATACCGATGGGGATTCGCCTTCAACTTACACATACTGCAAAAAGGTCGCTCTTTTGCTTATAAAAATATTCAGGACTTACAAGACCTATCTGAATTCCTAAATATTACCTTTAAACAGCCACACCTTGCAGATATCTCAGTGTTGGAACTTTCAGCAGCTAAAAAACAGCAATCAGTGACAGAAACCACAAGAAATTGGACTTAAAGGGACACTGAACCCAATTTTTTTCTTTCGTGATTCAGATAGAGCATGCAGTTTTAAGCAAATTTCTAATTTACTCCTATTATCAAATTTTCTTCATTCTCTTGGTATCTTTATTTGAAATGCAAGAATGTAAGTTTAGACTCCGGCCCATTTTTGGTGAACAACCTGAATTGTTCTTGCTGATTGGTGGATACATTCATCCACAAATGAACAATTGCTTTCAAGGGTCTGAACCAAACAAATAGCTTATATGCATTCTATTTCAAATAAAGATAGCAAGAGAACGAAGAAAAATGATAATAGGAGTAAATTAGAAAGTTGCTTAAAATTGCACGCTCTTTCTGAATCACGAAAGAAAACATTTGGGTTCAGTGTCCCTTTAAGTTTCTCCTATGAGAAAGAAAACTAAAACCACGGCTAGGGCTGTTACAAATGCTGAAGAAGAGGAAACTTGAACACTGCTGAATGGGTGAGATTGTTATATTTCCTCAAAAGACTTGGTCATATAGGTTATTTATATACATGGAAGTTTCAGATTTCTTTGCGTAGTGGAAGCATTAGCAACCACAGTCAGAACAAACAAAGAAATTAAGGGAATCCTAATCCATAATACATATCATAAACTCCTTTTATATGCGGATTCTATTCTATTCTTCATTACAAACCCTCTTAAAGGAACAGTCTACACCAGAATTGTTATTGTTTTAAAAGATAGATAATCCATTTTTTACCCATTCCCTAGTTTTGCATAACCAACACAGTTATATTTATATATTTTTTACCTCTGTGATTATCTTGTATCTAAGCCTCTGCAGTCTGCCCCTTTATTTCAGTTCTTTTGACAAACTTGCAGTTTAGCCAATCAGTGATGGCTCCCAGGTAACCTCACGTGCATGAGCACAGTGTTATCTATATGAAAAACATGAACTAACACCCTCTAGTGGTGAAAAACCTGTTAAAATGCATTCTTAAGAGGCGGCCTTCAAGGTCTAAGAAATTAGCATATGAACCTCCTAAGTTAAGCTTTCAACTAAGAATACCAAGAGAACAAAGAAAAATTGGTGATAAAAGTAAATTGGAAAATTGTTTAAAATTACATGCCCTATCTGAATCATGGAAGTTTTTTTTGGACTAGACTGTCCCTTTAACTCCATCCCTCTATTACTATCAGAATTAGACAATTTTCATAAGGCTTCTAATTTTCTTATGAACAAATCCAAATCAGAAATGTTGGCTCTAAACTGTAACAACCATGCTCTCAATCAAAAATGTATCAACATAGAAAATAATCAGTCATTTATGAACCTGGTTTAAAGGGACAGTCAACGCCAGAATTTTTGTTGTTTTAAAAGATAGATAATCCCTTAATTACCCATACCTTAGTTTTGCATAACCAACACAGTTATAATTATACACATTTTACCTCTGTCATTACCTTGTATCTAAGCTTCTGCAGACTGCCCCCTTATTTCAGTTATTTTGACAAACTTGCATTTTAGCCAATCAGTGCTCACTCATCGGTAAATTCACTTGCATGAGCTCAATATTATCTATATAAAAACACATGAACTAACACCCTCTAGTGGTGAAAAACTCTCAAATGCAGAGGCGGCCTTCAAGGTCTAAGAAATTAGCATATGAACCTCCTAGGTTTAGCTTCCAACTAAAAATACCAAGAGAACAAAGCAAAATTGGTGATAAAAGTAAATTGAAGAGAAAAAAAAAACCTTAGATACCTCTAGGGAAGGTGGGGAAATGAAAACTAACTTCGAACCCCCTTAAATAATCCTATGTATATAAAGTTAGGTAGTGCCTAATGCCATAAATTGTAAATTGAAAAAATCAAAAGAAAAAAGAAAAGCATTTAGTGGCACACTTGGAGAGGGTAGTTATTAACAATATGTGCTGAATGAAGTGTAGGTGATTAAAACATAACATTTAATTCATATAGATAAAATAAGTTAAATTAGTTGTGGACCATGCCACCCAATGTTAAAAACATACTTAAAAATACCAAAAAAAGTGAAGAACAAACACTGCCTCCTCTTAATAGAGCATAAAAGATAAACCTGTATAGTTGCAATATAACAGACGTGCGGTATGCAGAACAAACTAATCCAAATGCTAGTGGGGAAGGTTCTTGGAGCAACAAACTCCGTTATAACCTATAGGGAATGAATCCATAAACTGTAAAGGGAGAGCCCTCAGGATCAGCCCTATCGTTCCCAACAGAATGCCCCTATAAGCAAATGATATGGCTTAGGTTCTACAAAATTGCCAATTAAGGCCAACACTTTAACTATCGTAGAGGAGAGAGGAGGCAGTGTGAACGCCTGATGCGCGTTTCACATCTGCTTCGTCAAAAGCGCCCGACACTCCACAGAGCGTTGTATTTAAGGGTCCTTTAGCCAATCAACGGATTTGTCACAATGAAATCATCAAATATAGCCAATCGTAGCACGGCTATAATAATGGCGTATGGTGCTGCGTCAAAAGGAGGTGTGTGCACAGTAGCAAATGAGGAGCATGGAAATGACACAGTCATAAAGCGCATGCCTACTTGTCATCTCAGAAGTGTTTCTAGTGGAAATAGTTACGATGCAGGTTGTCGTTCGTCGTTACAAAGTGTCTGTAAAATAGCCAATTGCTCGAAGGACTTATAGGCAGCTAGTAATCGTTTCTAGATTATTATTTGTGAATAGCACCTTTATTCCTTGTGCGATCTCGCACCAGTTATAATAATGAACAGACAGTGCTAACATTATACAATATGAGAACGATGGTTAGAGTAAGATCTGTAATGAGTAATCTAGGTAATACCCAATTTTATTACAAGACCAGAGACTCCTATTTTTTTGCATTCTCTTTCTTTACTACTCAATGCAGCTTTTAAAAGTAACAGAATGACATAAACAAACATATTAAGACAGCATAGAAAACAGATAACCACAATAAGTAGCTAGAGATAGAGCTAACTTATAGCTCCAAGAAAAAAGTGACCAATCAGAGAAGGAATAGTGACCATAAACTGTCCAATAAGCAGCCAGACCTCCTCTTTCTTTTTGCTGCTCAGTCAAGATAAGTATTATAAATTTTATCTCTAATAAAGTTTAAAGTTTTATTCAGTTTGTTATTTCTTTTCAATATATATTATATTTTTTCTTTTATTTAATCCTAGGACTCATAGTTTGTATAAGTTTGCCCCAATTTACTGTTTTGTTTATGCCTGTATTCAGGAAATGTTTTAAATTTGCCTCCGTTTTTGGGCTTTTGCTATTTTTATCTGTTTGCCTTCGTTTTACATCCCCTCCGGTTTTGCCTTTTCCCTAATAAAACTCTCCATTACCTCCGGTTTTTCCGTTTTTCCTGCTGAAGTGTTTTTCAGTCAGTCAACTCCCCTCCATCTTCTCACTCTCACTAAATGTTCCGGTCGCCATTTTGTGGGCCGGACTTCCCTTCCCGCCCCCTCAGTCTGACGTGTCTTGCCTTCTCAGTCAGTCTGAGTTAGTCTCACCTCACGACCGGCAACATTTGTTGCCATTTTCCCTCAGAGACTAAATCAAGTTATTTTTGCAAACCATTTCTTTGCTTGCATTGCCATCTTGTGGTAAACCTTTTATAAACAGGTTATTTATTTAATTGTTAAGCAGTTTTAGTATATGTTAAAACACTTTAAGTATTATTACATATAAATTAATGGTATTTTCATATATTGTTCAAAGTATTACCTAATATATTTAAATTTTTGTATTTTTAATTTATTAAGGAACTTTATAAAAGTTTTATTTAAATTATAAATAAAATTTTTTAGTTTTTATAAAATGTCTGAAAACCCAGAAAGTTCTCCTCCTTTAACAGCACAGACTGTTTAAATTATGATTGATTCTTCAATGAACAATCTTCTCAATAAAATGTCTTCATTAATGGGCATTAAAGAAACTAAAAAATCTTTAAAGAGAAAAAATCCCTCAATTTCTGTAATTGCCAGAAAAAAGCTTATAACAAAATCTCGTCAGCTTTTGTCTGACACCGCAATTCCTCGCAGCACGGGAACAAAAACTGCTGTCAAAAGAACCCTGAATCCCAAGGGTGTCCAAATGGGAGATCCTAACACAAGTACAATATTTAAAGAAAATGTAAATAATGTTGAAAAATCATCCTCTGATGATAACAACTCTGAGGATGGTAGTTATACAGATTTAAACTCAGATTCTATAGATGAGGATTCTGAAAACTCAGATTATACCCCTGCTATTAAAAGGCATAAGAAAATGAATAAAAAATTAAAAGATTATATTGAGGAGGAGACAGAATTCACTGATTGTCTGGGTATACCAAGATTTAATCCTGATGAACTTCACCATCCCCGCTCTGCGGAATGGTGCCCCAATATAGGGGTGGCAAAATTTATCGATTTCCAGCTCAGGAAACCTTTAAAGAAGCAGACTCGCAATAAGATGAGGGCGGAATGCCCTCGCCCCTTACTCCCTAAAAATGCATCAATTACCCCTGAGGTTGACCCTAAAATCCTTAAGTTCATTGGTGCCCCAGGTTACAAGGTTAAAAAAGGAATTGATAGATCCTGGATGCTTTGTCAGGACAAATTGTTAGACTCCATAGGTCCCCTGACCAAGTTATTCGAATTATCAGAACAGGGTGTTGCAGAGGATGCCCCACTGGACCCATATGTTGTCAGAGAATGGGTCCAACGGCTCCTATGTTTTATAGGTAATACAAATGCTGCCATGACCCTAGAGAGACGACGAAATATATTGCGAAAAATCGATCCAAAAATATCAGATTTCGCTTCCAATGAAATATCCCCGGACGACAATGGGTTGTTATTTGGTGACTCTTATTTGAAAGAGCTCAATCAATATGTGAACACCTTTTCAAATCTCAATAAGGTTAAAACTTCTGTAAAAAATATTTTTTACCCTAATCAGAGTTTCTCTGACAGGGCTGGGAGAGGCAGAGGCCACTTTCCCGGCCATCAACCATTCCTATCCAGGTCTCATTATAACCAATCACATCAACCCTATTATTCTACCCAACATCAGTATCAATTCAACAGAAGTTTCCAAGAGCCTTCAACCTCAACAACTTTCTTCCCAGCAAGGAGCCGCCCTTGGAACCAAAGAGGCTTCAGGGGTAGATCAAGATCAAGACAAGCTCCAGGTAAGATTATTGGTTCCCTCTCAGATTCCTTCTTCCCAAAACAGAATTGGTGGCAGAATTGCTTTGTTTGCCCAAAACTGGGCTTCAATCACTTCCGACCCTTGGGTTCTTCAAGCGGTGTCAGGAATTTTCATAGAATTTATTTCCCTTCCCATTCAAATAAAATTTCCACAACCAATTCATTTTTCCCAAAAAGACAAAATTCTGGTTCAAAAAGAAATTTTTTCCCTTTTTTCCAAAAAAGCTATTCTTCCGGTCCATCATCCTCAAAATTGTTATTTAAGCAATCTTTTTCTTGTCAAAAAGAAAAACAACCAATTCAGACCTGTTATAAATCTAAAATCTTTAAATGCTTACGTTGTTTACCATCATTTCAAGATGGAAGGCATTCATTTATTAAGAGAATGTCTAAGGGAAAATGATTGGCTAGTTCGTTTAGATCTCACAGACGCCTATTTAACCGTACCAATCGCTCAAGAGCACTGGAAATTTTTAACCTTCCGTTGGGAAGATCAGTTTTGGAATTTCACCTGTCTTCCTTTCGGCCTATCCTCTGCTCCTTGGATTTTCACAAAATTACTCAAACCTGTAATAGCTTGGTTGAGACTTCGAGGTGTCCGTCTAATTATTTATTTGGACGACATTCTTATTATGGACCAGAATTTTCTCTCACTCCAAAATCATCTGCTTTCCACAATCTCCCTTTTGGAATCTCTAGGTTTCATAGTAAACAAACAGAAATCAGTTCTGGTTCCTACCAAATCTTTAATCTTTTTAGGTTTCAAGATACATACAATCCTTTCCACTTTGAGTCTCCCATTAGACAAAGTGAAGAATATAAAGAAAGAGATTTCCAAAACTTTATCCAAAGAGTCAGTTCCCATCAGAACTATAGCCAGGATAGTAGGGTTACTTTCATCCTCTATTCAGGCTATTTTTCCTGCCACTCTTCATTATCGCGAACTTCAAAGATTGAAAATCCTTCATTTGAGAAAAGGTTTTTCCTACTCTCATTTGATTCCCATATCTCCAGAAGCGAAAGAAGAACTTTCTTGGTGGCTTTCTCATTTAGAGGCCTGGAACGGAAGAGCCATTTTTGGCAAAACGCCGGATTTCATCATCGAATCCGATGCCAGCCTTTCAGGCTGGGGAGCTCGTTGCGGTCCTTCCATCACAGGTGGCAAATGGACTCTGGAAGAAAAACGCTTTCACATAAATTGTTTAGAATTATTGGCTGGCTCGTTTGCAGTCAAGAGTTTTGCAAAGTTTTCTTCTCCAGTTTCTATTTTACTGCGCATGGACAATATATCTGCGGTGCAGTATCTCAATCGTTTGGGAGGCACCAAGTCCAGGGACCTGTCCAATATCACCAAAGATTTTATTCATCTTTGTTTGGACAGGAACATTTCAGTCAGAGCAGAATATATTCCAGGAGAAGTGAATTCGATGGCGGACTGGGGATCTCGTCATTTGACGGATTTCAGCGATTGGAAATTGGACAGGAGTCTTTTTCTCTCTCTCCAATCTCTCAGGGGTCTCTTTTGTTTGGATCTTTTTGCATCCAGGACCAATTTTCAGATTCTTCCTTATTTCAGCTGGCGCCCGGACCCGGAAGCAGCTGCCATAGATGCTTTTCTCCATCCATGGCCGCGTCAAGGGGTCTACGCGTTTCCTCCCTTCTCGATGATCCCGAGGACAATTTCAATTGAACGCAGGGATCTCCTTCGTCTAATGATTGTGACCCCCCCTTTGGCCGACACAGTCATGGTATCCATCCCTTCTGGAAATGTCCATCGATCTCCCGATTCTTCTTCCTTGTCTTCCCCATCTTCTCACAGATCCAGAGGGCAATTATCACGATCTAGTCCTTCAAGGTTCTCTTCTCCTGGTAGCATGGATGATCTCAGGGGACCCTGGGCTCTCCGAGGCCTTTCGGCTGGAGCAAGATTCCTCATTCAGGAATCTTGGGCCCCGGGCACTCGTAGATGCTACTTTGCCGCTTGGTCTAAATGGTCTAGCTGGTGCTTGCAAAGGAATCTGGATCCCATTTCTTCAGATTTAACTGACATTATTAATTATTTATCACACCTTTTTGATTTCGGTTTAGCATATAGAACTATCAATGTCCATCGCTCAGCTATTTCTGCTAGACATAATTTGATTAACAATGTTTCTGTAGGTAAACATCCTTTAGTTTGTAGGATCCTCAAAGCCATGAGACTAAAACGACCTCCAGTTCCTAAACATGAATTTTTCTGGGATGTGGATTTAATTTTTTCCCTTTTTAAGTCTTGGCCACATAATGCTTCATTATCTTTTAAACAACTCACAGCTAAACTCGCCACTCTTCTTTGCCTAATTTCTTTCAGAAGAGTTTCTGACGTTAAAGCCCTAGATTGGAATTCTAAACGCTTCTCTCCGGAGGGTGTTACCTTTTTCATTTCACGAAGAACTAAAACCCTTTCCACATCTATCTTTTACCCTTACCTTCCTTCTGAACCTACCCTTTGTGTGGTTGAATGTTTGAAATCTTATGAATCCAGAACTTTACCTTTTAGAAAACCTTCTAATAACCAACTCTTAATATCCTTTATTCCCCCTCATGCTGCCGTATCCTCTACTTCTATAGCGAGATGGGTTAAATGGGTCATGAAAGAAGCTGCGATCGATATTTCTTTCTCAGCCCATTCAGTTAGAGGTTCTGCTGCTTCTAAAGCCTTTTTGAAGTCTGCTCCGCTTCAGCGGATTTTGGATGCGGCAGATTGGTCTTCAGACTCTACTTTTAAACAATTTTATTTCAGACCCATTCAACATGCCTCGCTTAATTTATTTTCTTAAATGGTTTATGCTATGATTAATGTGCTTTAAACTTGCAAAAAATAGGAGTCTCTGGTCTTGTAATAAAATTCCGATTATCCTAATATTTTGAAGGTATAATCTAGAATTTATTAAAGACACAGAGACGAGTATTTTCCCACCTCAATTATGTTTGATACCCTCCCTTTAAGAATTTTTTATATTGTTATTATTACTTATTTTTTCTTATTTCGACAGTTTCCATCTGAAAGAAATCCTTTCCTTAAATCGGGATTTTTACCTTCTGTTCAAGAGGATTTTCACCTTGCAAGTACCCTTAGATCCAAGTCATCTTCTACAATCAAGTTCTTATCTCCCAAGTTTCTCTTCAATCAAACTTTCAACAGTTATGCATATGTTTTGTTCTGTTTGGGACTTTTTGGACTGTTGCTAGTTCTAAAATATTTTCCATTGGTGAGCATCAGTCAAGAAAGAGGAGGTCTGGCTGCTTATTGGACAGTTTATGGTCACTATTCCTTCTCTGATTGGTCACTTTTTTCTTGGAGTTATAAGTTAGCTCTATCTCTAGCTACTTATTGTGGTTATCTGTTTTCTATGCTGTCTTAATATGTTTGTTTATGTCATTCTGTTACTTTTAAAAGCTGCATTGAGTAGTAAAGAAAGAGAATGCAAAAAAATACTCGTCTCTGTGTCTTTAATAAAATCTAGATTATACCTTCAAAATATTAGGATAATCGGAATTATGTACTATGATGACAACAATATTGATTAATACATTTTTACCACAATAATTATACGGCCATTTATATGTTTAAAGCACTGGTCACAAAACGGACATGATCAAGTGAACTGATATATACTTCTATAAGCACTATTAAGTAATATATGGGAAAGATTTAAAAAATATATCAGTATAAACAGACCTGTATAGAAATACATCAGGTCAATCACTTGTAAATAGCTCGAAGAATTATCTTATAACATTGAGATAGCATATATCATGCTTAGTTTGATCTATCATAATGGGAGACTTGTTGTTTCAGGTGCCGTAAGATAAGTGTGCCATTTAGTCATATTGGCTAATTGTATGTACATGTTCTCCCTGACTGTAGATTATATTGTGCACTTGATGTAATCTTATGGAGAAATCCTCATCATATGAACAGAAACCATAATCACATTAAATGCTATTCTGTGCTATGTGAGGGGGACGGAATGTAAATAAATAAAGGTTTAGTTCTGCATCAAGTGTATTGAGAGTTACAAGTATGCAATGTAGGCTATCCGTTCATTCATACCTAGGGGAGTCATGCTTTGCAGCCAATAAGTCTGTTTTGTCTCAGCTTTGAGAAGCGCACTTTCAATATTGCCTCCTCTAATACCCAACATCATCTTTTGTAAGATCCAACATTTTAGGTTTGGTTTGCCATCATGGCACTCTAAATAGTGACTCGCCACTGATGTTATCTTTCTTTCTTTTTCTAAATAATTTTTTGCATTTTTAGTATTGCACAGATGTTTGCCTAGTTTTTTTCTAAATTCCCTTGATGACATTCCTACATACTTTTTGTTGCAGCTGCAATCCAAACAGTATATAATGTTCTTGGTTTTACAATTAAAAAGTTCATTAAAATATCTCACTCCTTCAAAAATGTTTATTTGCTTGACATTACTTATGTAGGGACAGTATTTGTACATCCACAGGGATATGTCCCCTTCAAATCATCTTTCCTGCGATTCCTGTGTTTAACAAAATGACTCTTCATCACCTTGTCCCCAATTGTAGGTGCCCATCTCCAGCTTATTGCTACCTTGTTGCCTATGCTTTTTGCCATGTCTTCATCAGTTTGAAGTATATGGATATGTTTATTTAAGATTTCACTAATTTCTTTATGAGCTTCATTGAAAGTTCCAACAAATCTTACTCTGCTGTCTTGTTTGTTTTTGATCTTAGGTTTAAGGAGATCTACTCTGGGGGAATGTAATGCTCTGTGATAGGCTTTTAAAAAAATGTAATTCGGATAGCCTCTTGCTTTTAATCTCATTTTCATATCTTTGGCTTGGGTTTTGAAAGTGTTAACATCTGAGCAATTCCAAAGTATTCTCAGAAACTCCCCAAAGGGGATAGCTTTTTTGGTGGAGGGATGATGAGCACTACTAAAATTAAAAATAGAGTTGGTGGCAGTTTCTGTTCTGAAAAGATCTGTCTTAATTTTGCCAAACATGTCCCTAGATATATTCAGATCTAGGAATGTTACACTTTCATAACTGATCTCGTAAGTCAAATTTAAATTCAATTAATTTGAGTTAAGTATATTGATGAATTATTTGAATAGAGATTCTTCTCCTTTCCATACTACAAAGATATCGTCAATATACCTCAGCCACGATAAGATATAATCTGCATAGTGTTCCATATCTTCACTAAAAACAAATCCACGTTTCCACCCCCTAGATAGGTGTTGGCACAGGCAGTCCCCATGGCAGTACCACGGATCTGAAGGTAGAACTTGTTGGTAAAAACAAAGTAATTGTGACTGAGTACAAATTTCAGAAGTTTAATTATGAACTGATTTTAAGTATACATTCTGAAGATTCCATTTGGAGGAAATAGTCAACAGCATGACAGCCCCACATATGTTCAATAGAAGTGTAAAGTGATTCCTCGTCACACGTTGCCAGAAATGTTTTGTCATCCAAAATCATCCCTTCAATTTTGCTAAGGCTGTCCATCGTATCTCTGGTGTAGGATGGTAATGTGAGAACTATGTCTCTCAATTAGATCTATATATCTGGATGCCTGTTCACATAGGCTATCTATCCCGGATACGATGGGCCTACCTGGTGGTACCATTCTATTCTTGTGGATCTTGAGTAGTAGGTAGAAGGTAGGTCCTTAAGGGCCCAAATTTCTTGTTTGCTTAGATTATTTAGATTTTGGTCTTTCAGTTTTAAGATATACTCTAGATACTAGATATCTCTAGTCCACTTGGGGGTATTGTGATAGTTGTGGCATGTATGTGGATTTTCTAGTCAAATTCTTCTGCCAATCATTGCTGTCTATGGTGACTGTTTCAATTTCTTCCAAAAGAGTTACTAGATCCATTATTGCCTGTGCGTCCAGGTCAGTGTCGTCATGTTTTGTGTACATTTTCTTTAGGGCAAACTTTATGGCAAACAGATTTACATCTTTAATGATATCAAAATAATTGATCTTATTGCAGGGGGGAAAGAATAGGCCTCTACCCAGTACAGTCATGTGGTCTTAATTTGATGATGTAATTTTGACGAATCCTTAGATTGGCTAACGGACCCTTAAATACAAAGCTCTGTGGAATGTTGGGTACCTTTGACAAAGCAGATGCGAAACATGCATCAGGCGTTCAAACTGCCTCCTCTCTCCTCTACGATAGTTAAATTGTTGGCCTTAATTGGCATTTTTTTAGAACCTAAGCCATATCATTTGCTTATAGCGCATTCTGTTAGGAACGATAGGGCTGATCCTGAGGGCTCTCCCTTTACAGTTTATGGACTAATTCCCTATAGGTTATACCGGAGTTTTTTGCTCCAAGAACCTCCCCCACTAGCATTTGTATTAGTTTGTTCTGCATACCTTACGTCTGTTATATTGCAACTATACAGGTTTATCTTTTATACTCTATTAAGAGGAGGCAATGTTTGTTCTTCACTTTTTGTGTGTTTAAGTATGTTTTAACATTGGGTGGCATGGTCCACAACTAATTTAACTTATTTTATCTATTTGAATTAAATGTTATGTTTTAATCACCTACACTCCATTTGGCACATATTGTTAATAGCTACCCTCTCCAAGTGTGCCACTAAATGCTTTTCTTTTTTCTTTTGTTTTTTTTCGATAAACGTAAATTGGAAAGTTGTTTAAAATTACATGCCCTGTTTGATTCATGAACATTTTTTTGGACTTGACTTCCCTTTAACATCCAATCAATCTTCATGACTGTTCAGTTCAAGTATTTTTATTTATTTATTGTTTCAAAAATTTCATTTTATTTTCAAATGTATAATTTTGCCAACTAATGTACTTGCTTATAAAAATACAAAATCTTTCATTCCCCACCCCAGAAGTTGGGCATTGGATAAAAAAGGAACCTATTGCCCTTTGTTTAAATAAAAAAAATAAAAAAGAAAAGCTTATGAAAAGAGACTTGTTTTTTTGAGGAGGCATGCATAATGTCACTAAATATCGTAAATAAAAATGGAAAGATTAGATAAAAAAAGAGTGTCCCAAATATTTCATAACTTGCTTCAAGTCTTCCTTTTATTATGTTAAAGTTCATACTGTAAGAGAGATTTATTCACAGAGAAAAATAAAAACGAAATATTTTTTTTGATAGCCCTAGAAAAGAACTTAAAGGGACATGAAACCCAAATATTTTCTTTCATGATTCAAATAGAGCATACAGTTTTAAACAACTTTCCAATTTATTTCTATTATCTAATTTGCTTTATTCTCTTGGTATCATTTGTTGAAGAAGCAGCAATGCACTACTGGGATGTAGCTGAATGCATTAGGTGAACCAATAAAATGACTCATATATGTGTAGCTACCAATCAGCAGATAGCTCCCAGTGCTTTGCAGCTCCTGAGCCTACCTAGGTATCGTTTGGGTTTTATATCCCTTTAAAGGGACACTTAAGTCAAACTAAACATTTCTGATTCCGGCAGAGCATGCAGTTTTAAGACACTTTCCAATTACTCCCATTACCAAATTTTGCAGTCTTTTTATATACATATTATTTTGGGAACAAGATCCTACTGTGCATGTGCAAAAGCTCCCAGGATATACGTATACTAGTCTATGATTGGCTGATGTCTGTCACATGATACAGGGGGACAATAAATGGGAGAAAAAATAAATTTGTCAGAAAAACTCTATTGCTTATTTGATATTCAGAGTAGGTGTTAAATCATTGTCCTTTTATTATGCACTTGCTCATTATGCAATTCTACTGCATTAAGTGGTCCTTTAAGCTGTAGTAAAAAACTATGTTGACACTCCAAAGCTTTGAAGTGCAGTAAAACCTTATAATCGAGAACAGCACAAGACTAAAATATATCTAAATTACATTTTTAATTGATAAATAACACACTGTAAATGGCTTCTTTATACAGTCAAATGTTCACTATTCTGTTAATGGAAATACATTTATCATAGAGCTTTGACCTCCCATTTTCAGATACGAGATTGATGGTTTGCTTGAGGATGTGTTACAGTAGCATTTACTGGTATTAGATCTGATGACTTTTTTTGTTGGGCTACATTTATGAAGAGTGAAAATCATTTATTTTCTGGTAAGTATTTTGTGCATTAAAAAAATGTTCATGAATTTCATTAGCACTAAGATGAACTCAGTATATTATTACACACAACAGTGCAACTGAATAATCTCCTTAATTAAGTATTTTATCAATTATCTTTGGAATTAAATGGATTACATCTCTTGCATTGGAATAAATATGAATATTAGTTCATATTAGTTCATATTCTCAAAAACTCAACATATTTTTTTGTTAAAGTGAAAGTCAACCCTAGCGTTTGTAAAACGCTAGGATTGACTATTGGAACAAATAAAGGGGACTTTCATTCATTATGTATAACATACTTCAAGCAGAAAGCTTCTTTATTTGATTCAAGCGTTCTTAGCTGCTCAGGCAGCCCGCGGCAGAAATTTATTTTGTTAAGAGGTGACGTTTTCACCTCTTAGCAAATAGCGTGCAGGAAATCCGGCTCCCAAGGGCACCAAGCCGGATTTACCGCACGGCTATTGGCTAAGAGGAGAAAATGTCACCTCTCTAGCAAAACAGCAATCTGCCATGGGTTTCCTTAGCAGCTCAGAATGGCGACCACTTGAAACAAATAAAGAAGCTTTCTGAAAGTCCCCTTTATTTGTTTCAATAGTCAATCCTAGCGTTTCAAAAACACTATGGTTGACTTTCACTTTAAATATCAAATTCTTTGATTATGGCAAATGTTGCTTTCTTTAGCATTTTAGAATCTGCAGTTTAATTTAAAGGATTAGTAGTTATTTTTGCATAGGCATAGTATAGAGTAGTAATTAAAGGAACTTGTTAGTTCAGACATAAAATGCTCTAATTTGTTGATCCGTGAAGAGTTTGAAGTTCTGCTATAGAGCAATAATGCATTGCAACTTCTGAGCAGGACAGGCTGGTGAGCCAATCATGAAGGGCATTTGTAATTAGCAATTATATTTAACATTTTGCATTTGATTTTCAATGGTACCTTTGTTGTGGAAGTGCTTAAGGGAATACAAAAGTACTAAAAGAAAATGCTATAACGCATAAGAACACATTGTACTACCTTGGGCCTCTAACTATGGTTGGAATTTATATTTTGTGGTGTTATTTTTTTGCTAGTTGGTAGCTGTTAAATGGCTACTGAAAAAGTTAAAACCATATTGCAATTTACCAAGCTATCAAATTGTTATTTTAGGCTCTAATTTTGCCAACAGTAATTTGTTTTTGGCTCCATTGAAGTCATTTGATGAAATATGATTATTAGTTCTCAATTTATATTAAGCAAAGTTGTGAATTTTGGTTTGAAGTATGCTGTCTTTAACAGACTAAAGGTTTGGGCTTCCTCTACTACAAATAAAAGATCAAAATGTCCTTTACAACTAGAATTACAAAATATAAAACACAGACATATTGGGCCAGATTACAAGTGGAGTGCTAATTAACGCTCCTGCTCGAGCGTTAATTGCAGTAGAAGTAAGCTGTTTGCGCTTGTCGGGTTGAGCTCGTATTATGAGTTGAAAGTAAATGTTTTTTGCTCACGTGCTAACCTGACGAGTACAAAAAGCTGAACTTAGAATATTGCGTGCCCATTTGCGTATTCCTCTAGAGAAGTCAATGAAAAAGCCCAATCACATATTCTCATGTTCCTCACATAGCAGAATATGTTATATTTTTTCAAAAATAAAAATTTCTACTTATATCTGATAGTATTTTGGCACAATATATGTCTATACCTATATGTATGTATGTATATATATATATATATATGTATGATCATATATAGGTATAGATATATGCAGATATATATGAATATTTATTTAGAAATACATAGAACATATTCTGCTATGTGAAGAACATTAGAATGTGAAATATTTACAGTAAATATACACTATAACATTTTATGAATTATGAATATTGCATAAATATGCTTTTTCATGTTTTCATCTACTTAACTGCAAAGGGCTCCAAAGCACTTATATGTCTATATACAGTATGTGTACATATATATTTATGTGTTTATATGTGTATTTATGTCTATAAATATATATATATATATATATATATATACACATATAAATATATATACACATATAAATACATAAATACATACGTATACATATTTAGACATCTATATGTATGCATCTCTAACCCTTTGTTTGTCTTTTTTTCTAACAGCTGATTTCTCATATCTTTGAGCCCTTATAACTTTTGCAACATTGATTGTTAGATTTTTAGTAGATGGCGTTATTATGATTGTAACCAGAGGTGGGACCAAGTCATTGGTTTGAAAGTCACAAGTAAGTCTCAAGTCTTTGTATTTAAGTCCCAAGTCAAGTCCCAAGTCAAGACAGGCAAGTCCCAAGTCAAGACCCGAGGACAAGCAAGTCCAACCGAGTCAAGACAGGCAAGTCCAAGTCAAGTCTCGAGTCAGCAAAGGCAAGTCTAGGTCAAGTCCTCAGCTTTAAGCTTCAAGTGTTCAACAAGTTATTAGTACTCTTTGCATAATTTAGCATCAGAGTATTAATTACTGTATATAATGTACACTAATTCATATCAGGAAGGTGTTTAAAATATGTTTATTTTTTCCCAGTTCAATTTAATGTGAGATTTAAAATGTGAAATTGTGACATAAGGACAAACAGTGAAAATGTTTTATTTATTGGTAAATGAGAGTAACAATTTATTATAGAAATAAAAGCTGCCAAGTACCCAAAAAACCCAAGTAATTGAAAAATGCTGTGCTGTCATACTTTAAGAGAGAGTCAATGTGAGTGAGGGTTATTTTCTTTGAACTCTATTAGGCATTGCATTTGCACATGTTCCAAATTGTGCAACACTGTGATGATGTGCTTCATCAGTCCTTATAGCTTACCCTCCCTGGCATTATATATCCCATCTCATGGTTTTCCTTAAATGACACCTGAATTGCCTCCAATCTTCATTGTGCGGTGGACAGTGGCATCAAGAGGACCTCCACATCGCCAAAGACCACTCCGCACCTCCGGGAAGATTTTTTGGGGTGTTTTTTTTTTTTTTTGATTAGGGCTTTTATTCTTTTTTAATGGGCAGCAAAAGAGCTGATTGCCTTTTTAAAGGCACTGCCCATACAAATGCCCCTTTAGGGGCAATGGGTAGATTAAATTTTTTTAAAGTTAGTTTTTTTATTTTGGGGAGTTTGGTGGCTGGGTGTTTTTACTGTTAGGGGTTAATTTGTAGCTTTTAATGTAAAAGAGATGTTAAACTTAGAGCAATGCCCTACAAAAGGCCTTTTAAGGGCTATTGGTAGTTTAGTGTTAGATTAGGGGGTGTTTTTTTTGGTTTCTATAGGGGTATTTGAATAGGTTTGACATTTTTTATTTTGGATAATTTTGTTTATTTTTTCTGTAATTTTAGATTTTTTTATTTTTTGTAATATTAGATTTTGTATTTTAAGTTAATCTTAGGTTGTTTTTTAATGTAATGTTAGTTTTATGTTAATTTAGGATTTTTTTTTAGTGAGATAGTCTTTTTTATTTTATGTAATTGGGGTTAATTTAGGGGGTGATAGGTTAGGGGGCTTAGTGAATAGATTAATACTTTGCAATGTGGGGGGGATGGTGGTTTAGGGGTTAATAGTAGGGATGGATGAATTGTTTATATTCAAATTTGAATGTTAGAATGAATGTTATTGTAGAAATTCAATTTACATAATCGAATGTTGATAAAAATAAATATTCTTAAAAACTCTGTTATCCAATGTTATTTACAGTTTTCGAATGTCCCTTTAGAATTTGAATGTGAAATTCGAATTTGAATGTCACATTTAAATTCGAATGTCACATTCGAATAATACATTTATAAAACAGTTGTAGACTAGAAATACTATTTCGAATTTGAATGCTACATTCAAATTTGAATGTGACATTCGAATTCGAATATTACATTTATAAAACACAGTTGTAGACTAGAAATACTATTTTGAATTTGAATGTTACATTTAAATTCGAATGTCAAATTTGAATATTACATTTATAAAACACAAAATTAGATTATGAAAGGAAGGGAGGAAAAGGGCGACTCCTAGTGCAAATCATTATGGTATTTCTGAATCAATTCACTTCCCCAGTAATAGGGGTACTCACGTTTTCCAAAGCACCCAAATGGTGAAATGACACCTACTAGACTATTATAGTGGCCCAGTGCACATAAGCCTTGGTGTCCCAGATACGTGTGTTCCAACTTAACACTGGTGTGCGGCAGCGGTTAGAACAAGCAAGGAGACTCAAAATATTGCTTAGTAATAAAAGGTAAAATTTATGTTTAAAAGTGCAAAAAATACAAAGTACAATCATGTAAAAACAAATGTACTAATTGCTATGTGTTTCTCGGTGTCTGCTGCACCGTTTCCTCAGGCATATAGTACATAGATCGAACAGAGTCTCCTATAACAAAAACTGCTACCAATCGGAAGTAAGTTACCTCCCTATCAACAGGTGTTTAATCAGCAAGTATGTTGCGAACCCAAACTGGTATCTGAAAGATCTCACTTAAACACAAACAACTATCGATCAAGACTTTCATTCCTAAATAAAGAAATTACATTTACAACATCATTACACTGTCCTGACTGTCTATTCTATTAATATATAAATAAACTATATCTACGGCTCATTGCTAACAGCATTTAAAATAATTGTGGTTATCGTTGTTGGCAATAATGATAATACACTACATTGTATACACACTATTAACAACATCCATTCTATGATACATTGTTGCCCATGTCATCAAATATTAGAAACATCTAGTGTGGGAATAGACCGTATAAAAAACCCACAGTATAATAGTGGGTATAAACATGATGACATAGTAAGTTATAACAGCCTATCAGAATGAGAATATAGAGTGACATGAGTTATACCTACCCACATAATAGATCACATAATACGTTACATAAGCACATATCTAAGACAACTGTGGTGGTGAATGAATAAAAGTCGATTTGAGGGGGTAAAATATTACAACTCTGGATCAAAGAGTTAGAACTGCGAATGGTATAGCGGGATATAAATGATTAATAATAGACACTAGATTTTATTTATTCATTCACCACCACAGTTATCTTAGATATGTGCTTTTTTTATCTTATTATTTTTTTATAAAAGAATTGGACTATTTCTATTTTGTTAGAAAAAAACCATTGGCGTCGGGTTGGAGGGTCCGTCTCATGTCACGCTTTATTCTTACCTGATTGACTTATGTAACGTATTATGTGATCTATTATGTGGGTAGGTATAACTCACGTCACTCTACATTCTCATTCTGATAGGCTGTTATAATTTACTATGTCATCATGTTTATACCCACTATTATACTGTGTTTTTTTTTATACAGTCTATTCCCAAACTAGATGTTTCTAATATTTGACGACACGGGCAACAATGTATCATATAATGGATGTTGTTAATAGTGTGTATATAATGTATTGTATTATCATTATTGCCAACAACGATAACCACGATTATTTTAAATGCTGTTAGCAATGAGCTGTAGATATCGTTTATTTATATATTAATAGAATAGACAGTCAGGACAGCGTAATGATGATGTAAATGTAATTTCTTTATTTAGGAATGAAAGTCTTGATCGATAGTTGTTTGTGTTTAAGTGAGATCTTTCAGATACCAGTTTGGGTTTGCAACATACTTGCTGATTAAACACCTGTTGATAGGGAGGTAACTTACTTCCGATTGGTAGCGGTTTTTGTTATAGGAGACTCTGTTCGATCTATGTACTTTATGCCTGAGGAAACGGCACAGCAGACGGTGAGAAACGCATACCAATTAGTACATTTGTTTTAACATGATTGTACTTTGTATTTTTTGCACTTTTAAACATAAATTTTACCTTTTATTACTAAGCAAGATTTTGAGTCTCCTTGCTTGATCTAACCGCTGCCGTACACCAGTGTTAAGTTGGAAAACACATATCTGGGACACCAAGGGTTATGTGCACTGGGCCACTATAATAGTCCAGTAGGTGTCATTTGCACCATTTGGGTGCTTTGGATAACGTGAGTACCCGTATTACTGGGGGAGTGAATTGATTCAGAAATACCATACTGATTTGCACTAGGAGTCACCCTTTTCCTCCCTTCCTTTCATAGATTTTGGAATCCACCTCTGATTCTAGAAGGAGCAGCCCGCTACAGTGCACAGTTTGCTGGGACACTGCAAGTTCCCAGATCGCTCTCTTAGGCATTACCTCTGGCTTCATATATTGTGAGTATATTCATCTACACATGTTTTTTGATCCAATTACCATATTGGCTACACTAGGAGGCGCCCTTTCTTTTACCCTTCTATCTTTACAGTATTAGACTAGAATCACTAGATTACATTAAAAATAGAATGTGATATAAAATACATAGCTAAACATTCTATTATTCGAACAAATATTTTCGAATGTTATTGAAATATTCGAAAACAAAAATTTTAAAGTAGAATGTTAGAATGTTATGTAATCTTTCAAAATTCGCTTTGAACGAACAAATTTATCGATATACGTTTTAAATTTCGAATTTTTAGAGACATTCGCTCATCCCTAGTTAATAGGTTAATTAAGTAGATTGCGTTGTGGGGGTTGGCGGATTAGGGTTTAATAGGGTAATTTGGTACTTTGTGTTGTGGGGGGTGGCAGCTTAGGGGTCAATACATTTATTAGCTAGTTTGCGATGTGGGGGTTGGCAGATTAGGAGTTAATAGTTTAAATAGGTAGTTTGCGTTGTGGGTCATTGGCGGCTTAGGGGTTAATACATTTTATTATTAGTTGCAATGTGGGGAGATGGCAGATTGGGGTTAATACATTTTATTATTAGTTGCAAAGTGAAAGGGGTGGCGGATAAGGGGTCTTGACGTGTCGGGTTAATTTTTTTGGGAGGCGAGTTAGACATTTAGACTTTTTTTTGTTTTTTACTTAGGCGCCGGCAGATCATATACTGCCGTAAGTCACTGGCAACTCCAGAAATGTCTATTACCGCACATTTCTGTACCTCTCCGGTTTATCCGACTTACGGCAGTATCTGATCTGCCTGCCCCATATATGTGATTCACCCGATGTGCAAGGTGAATTTAGAGATGGCATGGGTTTCAGCAGTTGCGCTGAAGCCTACGCCATACATATAATCTAGCCCATTGTGTGCACTTTGAATTCCTGGTGAGAAATCTCTTGAACAGTCTGTTACAGCATGTGTGTAAAGTGTTCAATGCGGGTCAGACTTTAACAAATAACTTTAAATAGTGACACTGCAATTTTGTATAGCCTTTTTTATTACTAAGCTACCTCCTCATATGACACTTTCCAATGGCATTTTATCATATTTTTTTGTCTGACTAAAAATATATATCTTGGGGTGTAATTAAAACAAAAGTGAGTTAGGTATTTTAAATATATTATTCTGTTTGTCATTCTCCAGGGATCATCCTTGGTCACAACTCTGACCTTTAGAATGTATAAGACTTGGCAAGTCATAGGGCTTAAGTCCAAGTCAAGTCTCAAGTCATTGCTGTCAAAGTCTAAGTCAAGTCTTCCTTGATTATGTGGAGTCGAGTCACAAGTCATCATATTTGTGACTTGAGTCCAAGTCATCCGACTCAAGTCCACATCTCTGATTGTAACTATACTTTGTAATGTATTTTTGCTGTGTTTTGTCCAACTTTTTAGCTTGCAAAACAGTTAACCCGAGCTCTGAAGTCGTGGTAATCATTCTAGTGTAAGTCTAAATAAATTTACTTTCAACTCGTAATACCAGCGGTAAGCCTGACAAGCACAAATCCCTGCGATAAACCCCTTATCGTTCATGCACAAACGTTTGAGCTCCACTCAAAATCTGGCACTATATGTCTCTGTTTTATATTCTCAGGGGATGCTCCTCCATTGGTACAAAACAACTGTTTTAGGGCTGATATAAAAAATAAAATGACATTGGACAGACAAGTTGCTATTTTTATTTTTAGAAAGTTTGATGGAGGTTGATATTAAAAAAGCTAATTAAAAAAATAAAAAAGTTTCAGAAATACTGTAAGGCTTGTTTACCCATCCCTGATTGAAAGTAGTCTAAGGAAGTAACAGTAGCAACTGAGAATTGCATATTTTTAAAAAAATTTGCTATGCCTGAGAGCACTTTACACATATAATAATAATACTCAGACTGGCCCTTTAATAGATTCCTTACGTTACCCATTCAGTCCTGTTAAGATCGTAAAGGCATAAACAACTTTAAAAAAACAAAAGAGCAAAGGGTCCAAAAAAATCCCATAAACTGACAGCTTGAGGGGGTTACATACCCTTGTTCTGCATGCCCACTGTCCTGAGGATGTTATCAGGCACTCATGTTGGTGTTTCAAGACACAGCTTTAGGGCTGCCTGCACTTCTATCATCATGGTTACTTAGAGCCAGGAAAAGAGCCGAGCATTTGATTCAAAGGGGAGGGTGCGTCCAGAGCTGTAACTTTTTAAAATTATATATTAATCCTGATCCTGACCCATCTATTTCCAGAAAAAAAATTATGTTCCATTAAATAAATATGCAGGAATAGCACCAGCCATACACTCTTCCTGTATATTTGTCTTTAATGAATAAATGTATTTTTGTGGAAATAGGCCTGTCCTTATGTATATTTTCCCCAATAAATGGGTGCCATGTAGACAATCATCAATAGCTTTAATAATCAGGGCCAGGGCTCTGCGGTTGAAATATTGAGTATCCTTAGTGGAGGGCTGGAATGGTGTTAAGAGCATAGCAGAGGAACCACTAGATGAGGTCCCCCAATGCATAGGAGCATAAAATGAGGCAACTCCACCCATCTATAACTCTAGCAGTTGATGAATGCAGTGTTCTGTCTCAGGAGCCTGGGTAGCTGTGCACATCACCTGCCTAATCTCAGCTCCCTGGGCAAGTAAAGTGAAGGTGCACATCTCTCTCCCTTCCCGGCACCTGAGTGAGCAAACCCAGTAGGCAGAGTGGTGCTCACTGCCCACATATCCATGCTGCTTACTGCTGTAGCCTCTGCCTCTTACTCTGGCATGTTGGCCAGCCACACATCACACTGTGTGTGTTATGCATCGCCCCCTCACTGAGCACAGCTCCACTGATGTCCTCCCCCCCTGAAGCCTTGATTAGCAGCCATAAACCTGCTCCAACAGCAGCAGCAGTCTTAATCACCTCTTCCTGATCTCTGCCCTGTGTGCTGTGTAACCTGCTTCCGCACTATAAGGCAGTGTCCTATATATTGTTCATGGGGAACACTGGGCTGTGCAGGCAACCTGCTGCTGTTGTGATAATCATTAGCACAGCTCCTTGCACTGTCCTGCAGGTTCTGTGGATTTTCTGGGCTAGGAGTGCAACCTGCAGATAAGCAGTTTTCAGCACCACCTCCACTATCCTGTGTAGCCGGGGGGTGAAACTGCTGCTCCCAATGTTTTCTGTCCTGGGAAATGGCAAATTACTGCTACTGAGCTAGTGGTCAACACGGCTCTCACTGCTGGGGGGGCAAAAAGTATAGATCACTGCTGGGGGGGGGGGGGGGCGGCACAGAGTATAGATCACTGCTGGGGGGGCACAGATTATAGACCACTGCTGGGGGGGCACAGAGTATTGATCACTGCTGGGGGGGCACAGAGTATAGATCACTGCTGGGGGGGCACAGAGTATAGATGGTTCTAGAGCAGAAAAATGGAGGTAACCTACAAAGCTGTTTATCAAGGATAAAGTATGACACTAGGGCCATCATTTTCTAATGCTGTCCCTATTTTTCCAAATGATTTATTTGTCCTAATAGAGCAAATGATACGTAAAAGAACATGCATTGCAAAATTAATGCTAACCACAGGCTAAATTCATAGCACAAACATATTTATTATGCTTACAAAAAAATGACATTCACAATCCATGCAACTCAACTGATTTATGCAACTGATTTAACTGCCTGCACTCTATGAAAAACCTTAAATGCATAAAAAGTACCCCATCCCTAACCCTTTAAAACACATATGCCTAGATTTAGAGTTTTGCGGCTGAAGGGGTGCGTTAGCTACGCGTCTTTTTTCTAGCGCTGCTTCTAAACAACGCTGGTATTGAGATTTCTCTGAAGAGCTGCGTTAGGCTCCAAAAAGGGAGCGTAAAGGCATATTTACCGCCACTTCAACCCTGATCCGATCAGCCAATAGAATGCGAGCTCAATCTGATACACACACACCCACACACACACACACTAGGGTTGCACTGATACCGATACTAGTATCGGTGCCGATACCAAGTATTTGCATGAGTACTTGTACTCGTGCAAATGCACCGATACTTAAACCGATACCTCCACTTCCTACCCATACATCATCTTGTGGCGTTTTTCAAACTGCATGTTCCCATTTAATTTAAGCTGGAGTGGAAACTTAACTAAAACTTGTTCTGTTCACTTCTGTTCTGCCAATACAAACTGCTGTTATTTGTATTATTGTACGTCAGAGCAGTGCTCCAAAAGCCACTACTATACACCTCGTTCAGGCAAACTCCTGAAATACTGGGCAGTTAATAAACTGAGATTTCCAGCTCTGGCTAAAATGGCCCAAAAATATATTTCTGCCCCATGCAGTAGTGTGAAAAGTGAAAGACTCTTCAGCTTAGCGTACAACATACTTACTGATAGCAGAAACAGAATTATAGCTGAACATGCAGAGATGCTTCTGTTCATTAAAAAGAACTTGCCACTAACTTTAAAAAAAATATTCAAATAGCTAGATTGCCTGTTATACTGCTAGTTCTCATCTTGAACAAGTATGTTCGAAACATACTGTACTCTGAGAACTGAGAATATAAAGCAGCCCTGGAAAAATATGGCCAGTCCTAGTCAGAAGAATTCGAATGCCCCATTTTTCTCAAAAGAGATTACTGGGACATTCCTTTCCAAATATTTTTTTCCAGAATTAAATTATATTACTTTGTATTAAATACAAATGTCAGATTGATGTTATATAGGCACCATACAACCCAATAGCATCTAGTAATCACCCCTTTAAATTGTAGCTCTCCGTCTCCAGCCACAGCTGCTGCAGCTGTTATTTATTGTTGTCATTAATATATTTGATTGTAATACTTTTTATTTATAAACATGTTCTGTGAACTTTGTGACAACAAATAAAACTGTTTTATTATTTCAAAATGTCTTTTGAGTTACAGTTCACAATTATAAAGAAGCTATCTTAATTCATTAGTCTGCATTGTGCTTGGAAAACTGTCATGATATTAAAAAAGAAGTATCGGTGAGTATTTGAAAAAAAGTATCGGTACTTGTACTCAGTCTTAAAAAAATGGTATCGGTGCAACCCTAATACACACACACATTAAGCCAAATGGGCAGTGTATGTAGTCAAGTTCAGCTCATGAATGACAGCGTATTGCTGCTTAAATTAGAGTTTAATTATGTATTTAACCCCTGTGCAGGGAATAATCAAGATTTAGACAAGCAACAAGGGGATACACTACTAGCCATGCTGGTAAATTACTTTCTAGGTTTCAGCCATATGTTTCTGAAACTTGAAACATTTATGGTTACATTACGCAGCCTCCTTAAATGTCAAACACTTGTATTTAATCTCACTCTTCTACTATATCAGTTTACATCCTAGACATAACCAAGTTTATACTAATTTTAAGCTATTCTCTAAATACAACAGATGGCAATAAATATATATATACACACACACACACATTTCTATATATCATTACACTTATGAGCATAGAACAAAACAAAAACGTATGATAGCAATATGCAGGGTGATTTTACAAAGCTTATTGTTTACATAAATCATTTAAATCACTGTACAAGCTCCGAGGAACAGCAGCTGAGCTTGCTGACAAGTGAATTTATTTTATAATCTTTATTCATAGTCTGACTTTTCAAAGTCATTATTTCCTGATAACATACCCGATAATCATTCAGTGAGTAGAGACCTGCCAAAAACATATGTAGTCTGTTTTTTTATTAATATAAGTTACAGAGCTATATTTATCTTGTAGATACAAAGATTACATTATGTTAAGAATGTAATGAACCAGAGGTGTCCAACTTTTTTAAATAAGGGGCCAAAGGATTTTTTTCATTCATTCTCAAGACCAGTGACGTCACTAGGGGGAGTGCAGACCGCACCCAGGTGAAAGCTCAGGGGATGTGACAACACCAGGCAGGAACTTAGCGATGCCTTAAAGGGACACTGAACCCAATTTTTTTTCTTTTGTGATTCAGATAGAGCATGAAATTTTAAGCAACTTTCTCATTTACTCCTATTATCAAATGTTCTTCCATCTCTTGGTATCTTTATTTGAAATGCAAGAATGTAAGCTTAGATGCCGGCCCATTTTTGGTGAACAACCTGGGTTGTCCTTGCTGATTGGTGGATAAATTGATCCACCAATAAAAAAAATGCTGTCCAGAGTACTGAACCCAAAAAAAGCTTAGATGCCTTATTTTTCAAATAAAGATAGCAAGAGAACGAAGAAAAATTGATAATAGGATTAAATTAGAAAGTTGCTTAAAATTGCATGCTCTATCTGAATCACAAAAGAAAAAATGTGGGTTCAGTGTCCCTTTAATATAAACCGAGAACTAATAATCATATTTCATCAAATGATTTAAATGGAGCCAAAAACAAATTACTGTTGGCGAAATTAGAGCCTAAAATAACAATTTGAGAACAAATTTGGGTTCAGTATCCCTTTAACTTTTTGGCTTTGCTTTGCACAATAGTGTGCTGCATGCCTCTAGTGTTCTGGCATATTAGGTAGCTTCTCCGATTAGCCAATTACGTCACTTCTGGTGACTTTGAATGAGCTGTCTGACTGCAAATTCCCTCATGAAACAAATATGCGATGCACTGTAATTCCCTCATCTTCACTATCTTTTTGCCTTCGTCTGGGAGGTTCAATGGGGGTGAACCTCATTCCCCAAGTTCACTTAGGGTGGGTGCAAGAGGATCGGCGGGGCACCCCCCTTGAACCCCCTGGGATTAGGAAAAAATAATAGTGTAGATGGGGAAATTACAGTGCATTGCATATATATGTCTGATAAGCAGGCAGGTCCGTTGCCGAGATTTGCTTCTGCGGTGGAGAGCATGCTCAGTGAGTACTTTTTAAATCAGACTAGGCTGATCTCACAGACTTGGGGTGAATGATGTGGTGATACGCTGAAGAATGCGGTGATACGGTGGAGTGCATGAGTAGTCAAGGAATTTGCAGTCACACAGCTGATTCCAAATCACCGGAAGTGACGGAATTGGCTCCCCCCATGTGTTGGCTCCCCCCTCCACCAGCATCCCATCATACTCCAGACCGATCATGTTCCTCAGCTTCCTTATAGTCATACAGCACCACCAGGAGGAACGTGACCAGAGATGAAGAGGGGGGAGCACGACCAACCAGCACTGCAGCACAGGACGGAGGAAGAGAGTGGGACACACAAAACAAGCAGCAAATTTGAATAAAGCCAGGAGAAGAAGATCACGGGTAGCTGGTAAGTTAATGTACATTACAAATGATTTATCACTGAAGCTACAGTAAAACAGTAAAACACTTTTACAAGGACAAATATTCTGCTAGCACATCATCACCTAATTAAGCAGTCAATAAAAATATTGCTGTAAATTACTGTGCTACTAATTTAGCACTGGTGTTGTTAGTTGTATACATTTCTGTTGAAGAGCCTACAAAACACTGTGCATCATGAATGTGATGAATTCGCCCAGTGATGATTTTTGTGCCTAGGGCAGCACAATTAAGGGCAGGTAGCAAATTTTAGAAGTAGCTAGCTACCTCACCACTCATAAATGCTTTATTTTCTATTTGTATTAAATACTTGACATCCCGTTTTCAATTATGGGTGCATGACCCCTTCATGCATCTCTGAAAAAATATATAAAGCAAATATGAGCTAAACTTGTTTGGGCTAGGAGGGGGAGTTGGAGGGAAAGTGGATTTCCCTCTGCCTAGAGCAAGACCTACCCTAACTATCCAACTAACACAAACTTAAAGGGTCAAGTGTAAACAAAGTCAGTAGCACACTATTGTTATTATTTATTCACCTTAAAGGGACATGAAATCCAACATTTTTCTTGTATGATTCAGATAGAATATAAAATTTTAAACAACATTCCAAGTTTCTTCTTTTATCTAATTAGCTTTGTTCTTTTGGGATCCTTAGTTTAAAAGCATAACTAGGTAAGCTTATGAACTGGGAACTAGCTGCTAATTGGTGGCTGCGCATATATACACGTTTGCTTGAGCGCAATTGAATTTAACGTGTGTCGGGGTAAATCTGTATATATCTATAACTATATATATTTATATATATAGATAAATAGAACATATTCTGCTAAGTGAAGAACATTGGAATATGAAAGTCTATGGGGGAATACGTGAATGCAGTTGCGATATTTAGATTTTGCCGAATATAACTAGAAGCTTACTTCTAGTGGAGATAGCACACAGATATCGCTCTACTTGTAATCTAACCCTTAGGGGTAGATTTAACACTCAGCGGATGCTGCAATCTACCCCCGTCATCTCCAGATCGCTGGAAACAAGAGTTAAGAAGCAGCGGTCATAAGACTGCTGCTCCTTAACTCATCCGCCAGCTCTGAGGCGGCGGATAGCAATCAGCTAGTGGCCGATTGGCCGCAAATCTGCAGGGGGTGGCATTGCATAAGCATTTCACTAGCAATGCTTATGCATCGGGCGGACATGATCCGCCGCAGTGGATCATGTCCGTCCAACATTTAGTAAATCGGCCCCCGAGTGTTTCTTAACTAGCAAAGGTCATAGTGGGTTGATGGCTGTGTAACCACTTCAATGGCCTAAGTCACTGTAAAGCCTGTTGAGTGTCTTATAAGTAGCAATGGTGATTTTGCAATTAGTGGTGATCACAAAGTGTTAAAGATATGTTTATGAATGACAAAATGATTGCTATGTAACTGAGATATCTGTGGAGTGACCAGAGACTATTCATTGACCTGTGTTAACATGGATACTGGTGGTCACTCAGTTATCTTTTGGTTATTAGTGAGCACTGAAAATGGCGATTTTTCAGAGACCAGTGGAATGACTTGTGATTAGTTGGTTACTGAGGGATCTTGATCATGGATAAAGCTTTGACTATGGAGGGAGTTTAGACCACTGGGTGACCTTTGATGACATGGTGACCACTAAATGACTACTGAGCGAGTGCTGACCACTAAGTAACTGGTGATTACTAATGACCAGTGACCACTAAGTGACCAGTGACTACTGAGTGACCAATGACCACTAAGTGAACGGTTACCACTAAGTGAATTGTGACCATACTTGACCACTGAGTGACTGGTGACCATTGATTTACTGGTGACCGCTGAGTGGCCACTTGACCAGTGATCACTGAGTGACTATTGAGTGACCGGTGATAAATGAGTGACCAGGGATCACTAAGTGACCACTAAGTGACAGACACACGGCCCCTGAATGACTAGTGATCACTCAGTGACCACTGAATGACCTGTGTTTATTTAGTGACCACTGTGTGACCGATGACCACTGCATGATCATTGATCAGTGACAACTTGGGTTGACTACTTTAAAATAATAATAATTTCAGAAACACAAAGTTTGTGAAAAATGTATGATTTTTTTTTATTAATGGTAAAATTTGCAAAATGGCATAAATCTGACTGCCAAATGGTGGCATGAAATATAACATAATGGGTAGATATAACTTTGGAGGTCAATTTTGAGAATTCAGGCAGTTCAGTCATACCAAAGGTATAATGGACCCATTGTCATACTATGTCTTACAATCTTCTTTAAGATGTGTGGTGCGCAGCTGAAATTTAGCCTCCTTTTAATTACCAAAACCAATGACAAACTCATGCATGTCTCACAATTACTTACACAGGGGATCCTGCAGAAGTTTTTACAACCCTTTTTCTTGTGACTTCACAAGTTGTGTGTAAATAATTTCAGTGAAAAACCCAAACCCAAAAAACAAAAAAACAAAAAACACTTCATAACAAATTGATAATGTGTTATGAAGATGTTCTTGTGATGCAGATATCCTTGACAGTGGAGCTTGTTATACCTGGCAAGGAGTCGATGTAAGATATTGTTGGAGCTAAACTCATAACTCACAGCTCTGTGGTTGTTACAAAACTCTAAATACAGCATTTTTCCAGTCTCCCAGCTGAGGTGTTCTGCAAATTAACAGGAACCAATAGGAAAAATCCCTAAGGTTTTAAAAGACATCAGCTGGAGCTCCACCACATCTTGAAAAAGCCTGTGAGGGGTGAAACGCGTTGATCTGGAGGAACTGTCATTTGGGAAACTGTCTAAAGTACATTGAATTATTGCTTTTTTCTTTGAATTAAAAACACTTGGGGATATCTCCTATACTTTATACACAATTATTTTCACACACCTGTTTTTTTAATCAATTCTTATATATATACTTGTGAAATAATACACCTATATAGACATTCTAATAGAATAAAACACAATGGGGCCTATCTCTCAAGCTCCGAAAGGACCTTAACGGCCCGTGTTTCTGGCGAGTCTTCAGACTCGCCAGAAACAGCAGTTATGAAGCAGCGGTCACAAAGACCGCTGCTCCATAACCCTGTCCGCCTGCTCTTAGCAGGTGGACAGACATCACCAGAAATCAACCCAATCAAGTAAGATCAGGTTGATTGACACCTCCCTGCTGGTGGCCGATTGGCTCTCCGCATTCAGCGAGGTCTTGCAGACCTGATTCGCATTGTCAGATCAGGTCCGCCAGACCTTGTTAAGTAGAGGCCATTATTATTATACTATTTAAGAAGCTATACCCCAGCATTCATAGTGCCGGTATTTTCACTTTTATATTTTATTTGCACAATTTTCCTTAGGAACCTTTGAAAGAGGGGGTTCCAATAATACCTTGGCAGTGGGTATAGGGATAGCACCAGAAGTCACACACCTTCATTTCACTAATACATCTGACTGCCAACTGGTTGCATGGAATGTAACAAAATACTCCTAGATCAATACCCTGCATTGTCTACTTTAAAAATATATATAAGTTTGGGACAATTTTGAGAATTCAGGCAGTTAAGCCCTGAATCCTTTTCTATAATGTGTCTAAAACAATTTTCTTTCAGAAGTGTGGTGCACGGCTGTAATTTGCAGCATTCTACTTACCAAAACCAATAACAAAACCATAAATGTCTGTTAATTCTGAACTCAGAGGATCATAGGGAAGATTTTTCAACCATTTGTTTTATGATTGCACAAGTTGTGTGTAAATAAATTCAGTGAGAAACAAAATTGTATGCTCTATCTGAATCATGAAAGAAAAATGTTGGATTTCATGTCCTTTAAAGGGTCATTATACACGAGATTTTTCTTTGCATAAATGTTTTGCAGATGATCCATTTATATAGCCCATACAGTTTTTTTTTTTTTTTTTAAATGTATAGTGTTGCTTATTTTTAAATAACATTGCTCTGATTTTTAGACTCCTAACCAAGCCCCAAAGTTTTAGGAGAATACTGATGTATACCTACTCCAGCTTGATTCTGTTTCTGTAGAGGGTTTTTTAATATGCAAAGGAAGAGGGAGGGGGGAGTGTCTGCTTTTTCCCATTTGCAATGGGTGTTCCAGCTACCTTTTTAACAGAGTTAAACTGGAAGCTTCTAAGTAAGTTTTTAAAAGGATTTATACTGGATTTTTAGATCAGTATCTGTGCATATTATTCTTTATAGTCGTGTCTATTACATACAGTTATATGACAATTGGTGTATACTGTCCCTTTAAAGAACACTCTTAGCTAGCACTAGGCATCACTCCTATCAAATGCAAGTCGAACCTGTGGTTCAACCTGGTCCAATTATAGACCCAAAGCTAACTGCAATTTTCCTTAAATGCTACAGATATGAGTAGGAAAAGTAAAATAAATATTCATCTTTGTCATTTAGCGACCTATTTATGCTACTTTTATAGAATGCATTGTGCATAATTCTGCTGTTAATACCACTGAAGTTAGCAATTTTTATTTCACGTAAACATCGTAAAATAATTATCTCCATTGTTAAGCTCCTGATTTTGTAATCAATATGTGCATGATTAAACAAAATGTCGATGTAATTGCTAGAGCAAAATGTCGATTTGCTCTAGCAATTACAGACGGAAGTGCCTTTATCTTGATTCATCTCTTTTGAATGTATTATTATTTCTAAGTAAACTGAATACTTTATGTATTTTTAAAATGGATTTTGTTTGAGTTCCTTATTAGTTTGCATCTTGAAATTGACATATTTATTGAAGTTTGTTATTTATATATTATTATATTGTAAAAAAATGTAATTTAATGATATAATTTATAGACAGAATTGGTGACAGCATCAAATTAAAATTTGTATACATAGGGCCTCATGTACTAAGGGAACCTGTCCACCCTTCTTCACATCAAATGACCAATGAAGAGAGAGCAGGGCCTGCCAATCATCATGAGCAAGCAAGTTTTGAGTGATTCATTATATTGTCTCCACCTCAGAGATGGCGGAGAGATTAAAAAGCAGTGGTCATATGGCTTTGTACCTTCCGGTAAGAAGACTCGCATGAGTGAACCTGCATTGCAAGGGTGCCAAAACGACCTTCGCTACTTGAACATGAACCTGATAAAAAAAAAAAAATTGCTGCATTCTATGTTCTGCATATAGGGATTGTAGTGCCTTTAATTTATATTCCTATACTAGGCACAGGTTCAG
Source organism: Bombina bombina (assembly GCF_027579735.1). Classification (NCBI taxonomy): domain Eukaryota; kingdom Metazoa; phylum Chordata; class Amphibia; order Anura; family Bombinatoridae; genus Bombina; species Bombina bombina. The sequence goes on from NC_069509.1 coordinate 165,389,543, forward strand.
TGCATATAAAAAGCTTTTGCTGTTTCATTACAAATGTGATTATATAAACAAACATACATTTGAATAAACTGAGCACTCGGTGCACAAGTTAAAAATAACTTAAAATGCAAGTGGCCCAATAATGATCTAATAATAATTTGCTTTATTCTTGAAGCAACTGTAATAATAGTTTTTTTTTATGAGCTTAAAAAGGACCTGTGTGTGTTAAGAAACAAACGGTTTAGTACTATACAGGTATCCACTGTTTCATAAATGTATCTACAATAATAAAATATACAAACATATAGGCCTAGGTTTAATTGCTGTTCTAAATTGTGTAAATTGTTGATAGACATCTAAGTCTATAAGAGCAGTTTTATTGTTCCATCAGTTTAAACACATATTTGCAAGATATATATATATATATATATATATATATATATATATATATATATATATATATATATATATATATATATATATATATATATATATATATATATTAAAATACATTTATTACATTCACACAAACTAGTGTATCCTATGTACATATAACAATTTGATTGAAAACAATTAAATAATAGTTAAAAACAATAAAGTGCCCCTCAGGAGAGAGGGGAATACCAAAACATATAAACACAACAAAAAAACATGTGTATTAAAAGTCCCAAATTATATAAAAAGTCTTAATAAGTGATGATATCCTTAACAATGTCCTGTGTAACAGATCCGGTGCCCTTGTGAATCCAATTAATCCTTTGTGTATGATGGGGTATCCAAGAAATAAAAAATCAAAATAAAGATGGTTATCAAAAATATATGATAAAAAAAAAAAATTGGAGAAAAGTGAGTCAAGTGAAAAAGTGAATAAGAAATCCAATAAGATCCAAAAATTGCAGTACCTGTGAAAAACAAAAATCACATTGCAATAACGCTAATATGAATATAAACTTGATTGAAAATAGGCTTACCCTATATGTAAACTCGAGCAGTGACTACTTATAACATGTACATCAACGCATTTCGGCCCCAAAGCTGGGCCTTTCTCAAGATGTCTACTGCTGGTAAAAGTATGGCTTAAATAGCCTATAGGGACCAATCAAGATGGATGTAATTTCCCGCCTTAAATTGCCATTACATGTATCATGACAACCCTCTAATGCCCTTAATAAAGATGGTGGCCCCTGTAATTTCCCACCTTAAAATACCATTACGGGGGGGCGGAGCAAGTCAGGCACCTGAGCGGTCGCAAGCTAAGAGAGCTCTGTTGCTATAATATATTAAATTCCTAATAAGATCGCTCAGGATTGCCCTAGACCGTGCCAAATTCTAACTGATAATTGGAAGATTAGTGCTGAGGGGTTCAGTAGCTGCGAGAGGACCTGGAGTGATAAATTTGAAGAGCTTCCCTGTCAACCACGGCCTACGCACAGTCTGCCTAAGGAACAGTCATATTGCTGACCACGTGGAGATAGGAGCAAGACCTGACTCAGGCATCGCTGTGACTTTCCATAAGCTGTGATCATGTCTCTAACACTGCTATCCACATACAGCACCTTGGGTACTGATATACTATTGCCCAATTTGGAGAACACCATGAGCCAGGGCCCCACTATAATAGCCACCATAGAGCAATGGGAAGGGAGGACACTGCTCTCCTTGGATCAGCACTATCAAGATCTCAGGCTACATTTTGATCGCCTCTTCTCTGCGCTACTAGTGAATCTATCTAACCCAGAGGAGGACTCTTGTGCACAACATGTCAAGCGCTGGGACACTGGTATGCAAGTAATTACAGAATGGGTCATGCAGAGGAACACTAACGAGGACTTTTTTCAGAATACTGATGGCGCCTTTGTAGCTTCTGAGAATAGCGCTCATTTGAACAGGCTGCCATCTCTGACTCTGAGGAACACAGGCCGAGATCAGAGCACTTTACGATCTAACTTTCACACATTACCTGCCTCAAGTAGTATGGTCATGCCTCTGAGAAATGTAAGTGACTATGTAAGCAAACCCGTAGCCCTCAAACAAGAGATTAGTGACAGCTGTCTAAAGAAACAGTTACCGGAGTATTTCTCTGTACCTAAGGAAAAAGAGAGACCGCTTAGCTTCCACCCGGCACAGCAGATAACCAGGCAGTATACCGGACTTGTGAACATTACCCCTCTCCTTACTCTAGAGTTATATAAGTCCGGCATAGGTTAAATATGCAGCTGGAGGACAGCTCTCATAGGAGTTCAGAACAGATCGGCTTGAGATAAGAATTATGAGAGATAGGCTTCTTTGGTTTATGGCTCAGGTTGTCTCAGGACACTCTGTTTTTGGAACAAAATGATGATGTCTGCATACCAAATGATTTGTATTATAGTTCATGTTTTCATTATTATGTTTGTCTAAGGCAGACAGGCCCCTAGCAGATACCTATAAGCTCCGGAAGATACTTATGAAGACTGTAATATCAGAGGATACATTAGTCTCCCTAGTTAGATTGGGACTCTTATATTGACTTAAACGGTTCATCTGTTTGTTTGTTTTTTCCTTTTTCTTTGCTGGTCACCTGTATCACTTGGGATATTGGCTATATGGTACCTCTAAATATAGCAAAAAGCTCAGATTTTAAGATGTACATATCGCAAAGGAATACTATACAGTTTAAACCTCCCTATAACTAATATCAGGGTCTAGCAAATACTTATCCATATTTTCTGTAGTGAAAGGGTCTTTGTACTAATATTATAGTTAAATAGGTATTCATTCATGTGACTTATACTTTAACAACTCACTTTGCCATTATACCTGGCGCCTTAGCCTTGTAAAGACCTGAAGACCAGACCTCCCAATTAGTATTCTTAGCAGGTTATATGTTTGTCTCATTACTGTTATTATTAGGTTTGTATTCTGGGGTAAAATGTTCTAATGATGTACAAGATATATGTTGTTTGCAACTACTCACTGGTGAGAGGGGTTCAGTAATAAGCTACAGTTGCTTCCACAGTTAACCCTACTAACATAGGAAATACTATTGCTATTATCATACATTTTCACAGCCATAGTCACTACTGTGTACTAGGGTTTAGTAACTTTGCTCCAGGTAGGTCTGTTTTTGAGTATGAGGTCCACAGCATATATATACACTTTGGTATACTGTAGGACAAGAAAGTAGTACAAGTCACCTTTATGATAGTATAGATTGTATATATTTTATTCTTCTCTAGAGCAGGTCCGGTTATGTTCATCAGTTCTGTTATCAGAACCATAGCTGTATACATTACACATAGAGAGACACATTAAGCCCAAACCCTGCTTTGACTAAGTATCACGACATAGCAATACATAATGCAGCACTGAACTGAATAATAATTAGTTTTCCCACCTTTATATAAATACCTACTACTGAAAACCCTAATTTCCTTATTCATTATATCTATCCTCCACCCGTTTACATGCCTAACCTATTAGCCTATTGCAACTAGCCTGTTGCATAAAGTTCTAACTCTTCTACCTCCACCCCCCCTTCCTCTTTCTTTTCCCCCTATACACCGAGCGGCTCTTGCCCGCTGTTTTCTTTCGATCTATCATACCCTTATTACTATAACCCAAATCACATAAGCTTACTCCTTATATCTTCCTAGCCCTAGAACTGACAGTTACAAAATATTCACAAATGGATGTAAGGAGACCATTTAAACTCATATAATATAAAATGAAGTTCCATTTACCGCAACCCATACCTTTCACTCTAGCCACATTAAAACATGAAGACTGATCCCTTTTTTGCATATTCATCACACTTTGGTGATCCCATCTCTTTTTCTCATGACATTATCATAACCTGACACCCTATCATATCACACCCGTATGCTGGTTTTTCTATTATTTCTCATTTTACTTTATTGGGGTGTCCGAAATTAGAACATAAATCTGATGAAGTAACACTGTAATTATTTACTAATCTTGTTGGATAGTTTTCATGTAACAGCATTGTATGTCATACTGTGATGTAATTTTGCTCTATGGGTGAAACATGTTTGTTAGTTCTCATTGAAACTTCAATAAAAAATTGTTTTAAAAAAAAAAGAAATACCATTACATGTATCATGACAATCCTCTAATGCCCTTAATAAAGATGGTGGCTACTGGCTCTTTTACTTCCTGTAATTTCCCGCCTTAAAATGCCATTACATGTATCATGGCAATCCTCTAATGCCCTTAATAAAGATGGTGGCTACTGACTCTTTCACTTCCGGTTCTGGCTCTGAGGTCTCAGCCGGTTGCATGATGGAATTCTGGGACATGTAGTTCTGATATATAAAGAGGATATTGATTTATTGTCAATTTATACTAATATGCTTGAGTCTACATTAAATCTAAAATAAATAAAAGCTACTAGTATTAGGGATTGTCCATATCGGTAGGTATATACCTCTAATGTAATTCACATTGTTAATACAATACATTTATAAATAAGAACAATAGGATAGAGTGCAATTAAGAGTTTATACAATTGGATGAAAGGTAATGATAAAACCACATATATTTAATAGACAGGAAATCTCACTAAAAAGAAGATATTTTTTAAAACATTATAGAAATGACATTAAAAACAAAATAGTTTTATAAATAGCATTTAAAAACATTAAAAAACATTAGAAAACAGTAAAAAACAGTAAGATGTAAAAACATATTGATGATTTATACTGAGTAGAAATATAAAAAAATGAAAGAATATGAAGTATAAAAAGTGAAAAGTGAATAAAACTGAAGGAGGGGGAGTTGTATCAATATTTTCAAACTGAATACAATTTATTAATTTTTAAATAAATTTCAATTTGAAAATATTGATACTTCTCCCCCTTCTACAGTTTGATTAACTTTTCACTTTTTATACTTCATATACTTAGAATTCTATCAGCCAATCGGAATTCAAGGGACGCCATCTTGGATGACGTCCCTTAAAGGAATCTTCATTCTTCAGTCGTAAGAAGAGGATGCTCCGCGCCGGATGTCTTGAAGATGGAGCCGCTCCATGCCGGATGGATGAAGATAGAAGATGCTGTCTGGATGAAGACTTCTGCCTGGTTGGATGAAGACTTTGGCCCGCTTGGATGATGACTTCTGCCGGCTTCGCTGAGGACTTCTGCCGCTTTGTTGAGGATGGATGTCGGGTCTTCAAAAACTGTAAGTTGATCTTCGGGGGTTAGTGTTAGGTTTTTTTAAGGTTTTTTTTTGTGGGTTTTAATTTTAGGCTAGGGACTTTGGGCGGAAAAAGAGCTAAATGCCCTTTAAAGGGCAATGCCCATCCAAATGCCCTTTTCAGGGCAATGGGGAGCTTAGGTTTTTTAGATAAGTTTTTATTTGGGGGGGTTTATTGTGTGGGTGGTGGGTTTTACTGATGAGGGGTTGTTTGTGGGGGGGTTTTACAGGTAAAAGAGCTGATTTATTTGGGGCAATGCCTCGCAAAATGCCCTTTTAAGGGCTATTGGCAGTTTAATTTAGGCTAGGGATTTTTATTTTTTGGGGCTATTAGATTAGGTTAGAATAACCAAAAAATCCCCTGTCAAGGGAAAAAGCCTTGCACAATTATGTCTTGTGTGTATACCAGTGTCGGTGGATATACAATCACTTACCCCCAGTCATTCAGGTGTTTTTAAATCCTTTATTAGGCCCAACAGTTGTAAGGGATTTTGAATACGGCGACAATGCCGAAACGCTTAAGCTTGTTAATCAACTGAAGGGCATGTTTGTGCTAACGCTGTTACCTGACCTGTTTTATGGATAATAAAGAATTATACCTTTTACTACTGCGGCTCCGGACTTTCCTTTGAAATATTTCTATTAGATTAGGTGTAATTAGTTTAAATATTTGATCATTTCTTTTTTATTTTGTGTAATTTAGGGTGTTTTTTTTTTTGTAATTTAGTTAATTGTATTTAATTAATGTAATTGATTTAATTGTAGTGTAAGGTTAGGTGTTAGTGTAACTCAGGTTAGGTTTTATTTTACAGGTAAATTTGTATTTATTTTAACTAGATAGCTAGTAAATAGTTAATAACTATTTACTAACTAATCTACCTAGTTAAAATAAATACAAACTTGCCTGTGAAATAAAAATAAAACCTAAGATAGATACAATGTAACTATTAGTTATATTATAGCTAGTTTAGGGTTTATTTTATTGGTAAGTATTTAGTTTTAAATAGGAATTATTTAGGTAATAATATTAATTTTTATTTAGATTTATTTTAATTATGAAGTTAGTGGGTGTTAGGGTTAGACTTAGGGTTAGGGGTTAATAATTTTAGTATAGTGGCGGCAATGTTGGGGCGGCAGATTAGGGGTTAACAAGTGTAGGTAGGTAGCAATGACATTGGGGCGGCAGATTAGGGGTTAATACATGTAGGTAGGTAGTGATGACTTTGGGGGTGGCAGATTAGGGGTTAATAAATATAATGTAGGTGGTGGCGATGTTGAGGGTGGCAGATTAGGTGTTAAAAAGTGTAATGTAGGTAGCAACGACATTGGGGGCAGCAGATTAGGGGTTAATAAGTGTAGGAAGGTGACGGCGGTATCGGGGGTGGTAGATTAGGGGTTAATAAGTATAATATAGGTGGCAGCGATGTCGGGGGCGGCAGATTAGGGGTGTTTAGACTCTGGGTTTATGCTAGGGTGTTAGGTTTAAACATAACTTTTCTTTCCAAATAGGAATCAATGGGGCTGTGTTACGGAGCTTTACACTTCTTTATTGCAGGTACTAGGCTTTTTTTCAGCCGGCTCTCCCTATTGATGTCTATGGGGAAATCGTACACAAGCATATAAAACCAGCTCACAGCAGCGCTGGTATTGGAGTGCGGTATGGAGCTCAATTTTGCTCAACGCTCACTTCTTGCCTGCTAATGCCGGGTTTTTGTATACCTGTAATAGCAGCGCTATAGGGAGGTGAGCGGTGACAATAACTTGCAAGTTAGTACCAAGATGCTCATAACGCAAATAATCTAGCCGTATGTTTGCAAAATGAGTTCTGTAAATGGGTGTAATTATAAAATATTCTTTTGTTTGTTTCCCGCTAGATAAAATGAAACTTATCTCAGCAGCAGGCAATAAAAGGGACTAACATCTGAGGAAGGGCGTGGTTGTGAAACGCGTTTACGTTACTGTTTAGCTAGATCAACAACTGTTGGGAGCCAACATCCCTTATGGTGTTTTTAATGTAAGAATAATAGAATAATTTTGTATTTCAATATTGTTTTGTGTTTTTTTATATTTAATATATAATTTCCTAACTATTCATACTCTGCCTCACAAAAAAAGGGGCTGACTTTTGGCATTTTGTTTCTTCCAGGACATTCTTAAGGTGTGTTCTGGATTTTTCACTTAAACGTTAGGAATTTTAAAGACGCCATTGCTCCTGTGAATTTATCTTGTAGAGTTATTTCAAAGTTGTCTCGTTTTCATTTTTTTTTATTTTCTCTCTTGAAAATGTTTTTTTTTTTTTTTTTTGTGTATAGGTTAGGGTGGACTATAGAGGATGCATTTTTTTTTCAGTCATTTGTTTTGTAAGGTTTTTGCGATTTATGTATCATTGAAAGTGGAACTCATTCTATCAAGCAAGAAGTTAGTTAAAAAGGTTTCAAAATGAGCTGAATTCACCAATAGGCAGGTAAAAATCTTTAAGAAGAGAGCTTCACGGATAAGTTTTATTGAATATAGGACTAGGTGTATAACAGTTATGAACATTATTGGAAACACTGCTTCTATATAGGAGGAGATTTATCAAGCAACTGCTTGCTCTGCCCAATGGGGCA